>NC_072731.1:50589442-50763659 GCF_026930045.1 Uloborus diversus
TTTAGGACATGTAATCGAGGGTGGAAATATTTTCCCATCTACTTTAAAAACTAAAGCAGTTCTTAATTTTCCAGAGCCGACTAATTTGAAAAAGGTTCAAAGCTTTTTAGGTTTGACAGGATATTTTAGGAAGTTTATCCCGAAATATTCCATAATAGCTAGGCCGTTAAGTGATCTCTTGAAAAAGGATCGAAAATATCATTTTGGAGTCGAAGAAAAACATGCGTTCAACCAATTAAAAACGTTGTTAGCTGACACACCTGTTTTGGGAATCTACAACCCTAAATTTGAGACTGAACTTCATACGGACGCTAGCCTAGAAGGGTATTCCGCAATTTTGATGCAAAAACCCCCAAATGAAAAGACTTTTCATCCAACCTATTTCATGAGTAGAAAAACGACTGATGCCGAAAAGAAATATTCTAGTTATGAACTTGAGGCCCTAGCCGTCATCGAAGGGATAAAGAAGTTCCGTGTTTACCTTTTGGGTATTCATTTCAAAATTGTAACCGATTGCGCCGCGTTTGAGAAAACGTTGTCAAAACGAGACTTATGTACCCGTGTAGCTCGTTGGGCTTTGATACTACAGGAATTTAATTATGACATTGAACATCGTCCTGGAAGCAAGATACCACATGTTGACGCTCTCAGCCGCTCCCCTATCGACGTGTTTTGCATTTCAGTCGATAATTTGTTGCCACGGCTGAAATCAGCTCAAGATAAAGATACTGAAATTAAAACTATTAAGGAATTACTTAAAATTTCAGATTATGAAGATTATTGTGATAGAAATGGAATATTATATAAATTTGTTGAAGGTAAAGAATTAGTGGTTGTGCCAGAGAATATGCAAACAGAGATAATAAGAAATGCGCACGAGAAAAGTCACTCAGGTATCAAGTATACTGAAAAGGAAATAGAAGAATATTATTTTATCCCAAAACTAAGACAGAAAATAGAAAAAATAATAGGAAATTGTGTCCATTGTATACTTCTGAACCATAAAAAGGGAAAAAAAGAAGGTCTTTTGCATCCATTGCATAAAGAAGACGTCCCACTGAAAACGTATCATGTTGACCACATTGGACCCTTAGAGAGTACTAACAAAAATTACAAACACATTTTTGTTGTAGTTGACGCCTTTACTAAGTTTGTATGGATCTACCCAACAAAAACAACGACGTCTGCTGAAACCATAGCCAAATTAGAGCTTCAAAAGACTGTATTTGGAAACCCTTCACAAATAATCTCGGATAAAGGACCAGCATTTACTTCTAGCGAATTTGCTGATTACTGCGCAAAAGAGGGCATTAATCATCATTTTATAACGACAGGATTACCAAGAGCAAATGGCCAAGTCGAACGAATTAATCAAACAATTATTGCAATTCTTTCTAAATTGTCCTTGGAAAACCCTACTCAGTGGTACAAGCACACGAATAAACTGCAACAAGCCATTAACTCAACATATCAAAGAAGCATTGATAAAACTCCATTTGAATTACTTTTTGGAACGAAGATGAAGGTTGCAGGACATGAAAAGCTGAAAGAAATGATTGAAGTTGAATTTCAAGCCAGTTTTGAAGCCCAAAGAGAAGATATGAGAAAACATGCGAAGGAACAAATTTTTAAAATTCAGGAAGAAAACAAGAAGACATACAATTTACGAAGGAAAAAACCGAAGCCTTACGAAGTTAACGATTTGGTCGCCATCAAAAGAACGCAATTTGGACCTCACCTAAAACTTAAACCGAAGTACCTAGGCCCGTACAGAATAACGAAGGTGAAAGGAGGAAATACGTTTGATGTCATCAAAGAAGGAACTCACGAAGGACCAAACTGCACATCAACATGCGCAGAATTCCTTAAACCATGGAACAACATTTCGGAATGTTAATTAAAAAAAAAAAAAAGAAGCAAAGAAGTGTAAAAAATAGAAGAAAAGAACACCGACTTTTTGTAACCAACTGTCCATACTTTCAATTTAAAGACGGAAAACGAATACCAAAAGAAGACGAAAAAGATGAGAGAAAACACAAATGACGAAAGAAAGACGAAACAAATGATAAAAGACGAAACGCACGACGACGAAGATTTTTTTTTTTTTTTTTAAAGACGAAGGTGAATTTTTTAAAGACGAAGACGACATTTTTTAAAGACGAAGACGATATTTTTTAAAGACGAAGACGATATTTTTTAAAGACGAAGACGATATTTTTTAAAGACGAAGACGATATTTTTTAAGACGAAGACGATATTTTTTTTTAAAGACGAAGACGAATTTTTTTCAAAGACGAGGACGAAGAAAAAATTTTAAAGACGAAATATTTTTAAAGACGGACAGTTTTCATTTGCAGACGAACATTTTTGTGAAGACGAGAAATTTTAAGACGGGCAAATCAAAGACTGAACTTTTGAAGACGAAAAACTTTTGCAACCAATTTAATTTTAGTTTAATTGTTGTTTTGTTTTTGTTTTTTTGCTTACTATATTTTCAGGTTCGCCTGGAGGTCCAGTCGAGTGCAGGACGGCCGAACTTGTGGTGCCGACTCTGGTACACCCTGGTACACTTGCACAGCCCTTCATACATTTTAGCTTTCTTGTATGTAAAACTCGCCAAGAGATGACGACGTAGAGTCCGGCGACAAAACGAACAGCGCCAAGGGCGGTAAAACTTTTTTGATTAGTGATTTACTTGGAGGAGACGAAAGACGTAAGACGTTTGTAAAGACGAGCAGCAAGACGGCTGCACCTCTGCATTGTAATCATTTTTGTAAATATTAGTTATGTGTAGTTTAGTTATCATTAAATGTTTAGTAGCTAAAACTATGTCATCAATGAGTGCTTCTATAAGTGAATACAAGCATTTTCATAGTTATTACCAGTAGCTCGGCTCCCACATATATATATATATATATATATATATCTTTTTGAAATAAAACAACCGATCGCGCAACGAACCTACATGTTTGAAAAAATGTAAACTTTAAACCCTTTTTCAGCCTTTTTTTTATTTTAGTTTAACGATCCTCATAAGTTCGGTATGAAATACTAATAGAAGAACGTTTGTTTATAAAACAAATGTGATATTTTAGTATTAGCCTGCCTGTGAAATTGTCCACATGGCCCTTTAATCCCGCGAGACTCATATTTGCTTATGCCGCTCAGTACAGTGTATGCATCTAATACGCCCCATTAGCGCCTCACGATCTTGAATTTATGAGCTTTTTAGTTGGCTTGTGTCTATAGGTATCTTACTTAAATGAATAAAGCAGTCGTGCTGGCATCAGTATTTCTCAATGTTTCTAATGTGCGTGTGAAGCCGATTTGCTCTGCTAAACGTGTTTCAAACATGAATCCATCTTTGCAGAAAAGAATTACGAGAAAGTCCTTTGAGTGCCCTATATTTGGCCACCCGAGAGATTTGCCAACAAATAAGCTCCCTACTTATGAAAACGTACTTCAAAGTTGCTTTCAAGAGAGATTTGAGTTAGCTAGAAAAGTCAATAACACGAAAGTGAGTTTTTCCTTGTTAAGGACATAGTGGCGCAAAAAGTTAAATGTATCTTTGATAAGGCTTCGATTCCTGCAGTTTCCCTGAAAAGAATTGCTCAGCTCATTGATATCTTCTACAAAAAATATCTCAATTTCATGAGATCTTACAACCGAGACAAGGATAAACTAAAGTTTAAAGAAAGGATTGATACATTTAAAAGTGAAGCAAGGAAACTCTTTGACGTATCTGCGTGTAAATGCGTAATGAATGTTATTTACACTTGTGAAAAGACCCCAGACATTTGTGAATGTCCAATTTACATGAAATGTACGTGTGAAAAATCTAAAAAGATACCGATCTCTGAACATAGATTTCTCTATCTTCAGAGGAAACATGGCATAGGAAAAATTGGAACTTTGGACCAAAAGGAAACAAAAAAGTTGAAAAAAAGATTTCAAAGAAAAGCCTATGCCTTAAAACGAAAAGTTACTGAGTGCGTTTCAGTCATGAAAGATGAATCTGATCTTTCAAATGAAGTACAACCAAGTTGTTCAATCAAGAGAGAAACTGATAATGATTACAAGTCAACCGACCCAGAGAAGAAAACCCGGTGGCAGTTGAGTATTAAGCTGAAAACTGCGGCACTAAGTAGCGATCGTTACGGCGTATCTGATCGTGCAACTGCTGCCATAGCATCCAGTGTGCTTCAAGACGTTGGCTTTGTGACTGAAACAGATACTTCCAAAGTTGTTGATAGACAAAAAATTAGGAGAGAAAAGAGCCAAAATAGAAAAGATCTGCAAAGTGGCATTAAACAAGACTCCGTTCGGGGTATTTATTTTGACGGAAGAAAAGATGATAGATGATACTTTATATATAGATAAGATTGAATCAAAGCAATTTCGGCGAACAGTGAAAGAAGAGCATTATTCTATTATCAAAGAACTTGATTCCGTTTATATTGGCCACGTGTCTCCAAACTCTGGATCAGCCAAAGACATAGTGAATAGCATTGTTTCATATCTAAATGAACAAAGAATTTCACTGGATGATTTAGCCATCATAGGTTGCAATGGTACTGAAATCAATACTGGGTGGAAAAGTGGCGCGATTCGTCAATTTGAAAATTATATTGGACGACCATTGCAATGGGCTATTTGTTTATTACATTTCATTGAGTTGCCTTTTCGCCATCTTTTTCGGTATTTGGATGGTGGAACAACTGGCCCAAATTCGTTTTCTGGACCAATAGTAGAACAATTCAGAGGTTGCGAAAAACTGCCAGTAATAGATTTTCAAACAATTGACTGTACAATTCCAGATGTAAACAGAAAGTGCTTGAGCAAGGATCAAAGATATCTTTTAGATACATCTCAGGCAATAAAGGGTGGCAATTGTCCAAATGATTTGTCAAATCGTGACCCCGGCCCACTTTCACATTCCAGATGGCTCACTTGTGCAAATAGAGTCTTTAGACTGTACGTAAGTGTATCGATCCCATCAGGTGAGTTAAAAGACATAGTGACTTTTATTTTGAGATGTTACAAGCCGATCTGGTTTGAAATGAAGAACCGCAAGCATTTCACAGACGGTGCCATTCATGTTTACAGAACAATTCAAACCTGTCGATACTTACCTGACAATCTAAAACAAGTTCTTTACCCTGTCATTGAAAGAAACTTTTTCTTTGCGCAACCCGAAAACTTATTAATGGCAATGGTGTTTGATGAAAGGAGGCACATAAGAGAACTAGCGTTTAAAACGTCTTAAAAGCCAGGGAGTTTGTTTCTAAAGGCAAAAGCATTAGAAACTTTGTCATTCCAGCTCTAAATTTCGAAGCAGAAGATTACACAGAGATTATTAATTGGAACACGACAAAGCTATTTTCGCCACCTTTTCTTCGAAAAATTCCTAACAAAGACATTGAAAATCTTATTACAACAGACACTATACCCGACTGGGATATAAAACTATTCCCCTGCCATACGCAAGCTATCGAAAGATGTGTGAAGCTAGTGACGGAGGCTTCACTCAAAGTGTGTGGATTTAAATCAAGAGATGGCTACATAAGAGCAACATTGAAATCTAGATCAATTATGCCCGAATTTTCCAAAAAATCTGACAAGTAACACGTAAAACAATAAGACTTGTATACTGGATTGTAAATTTTGTAAATATTTTATAACTTTCTATTATTTGAAAATGTTTCATTGTTGTAAAGAATGGTAGTTTTGCATGTTTAGAAGATACCTTAAAAGTCAAGAAATAAATTAATGTTTATGTGTAATATAGGGTTTTTTAAAAAGACTTTTCCCTGTAACATCGGGGAAAAGAAAAACAAGAAGAACAATTTTATTTTTAATCACTAAGAAAAAATGAAATTCTTCCTTTTTTTTACTTTTCATGCTTGTTCCTCGATCAGAAGGTATTATTTGATTTCAATATGTTTTTTTACATTTCTGAAGGCTTCAGCAATCGTAACTTTTCCGTCTTAGAGTATTAAAAAGAAACGTTGGAGCAAAGTTTTTAAAAAATCGCTAAAAACACATGAAATTTTCCATTTTTTCTAATTTTTAAGCTCGTTGCGGGATCGGAAGATATAATCCGATTTTAAAAATTTTTGTTTTGTTTTGTAAGTCTTCACCAATCGCAACTTTTCTGCACTATTACAATTCGAAAATAAAAACTTTGTTTTTTTCGTTCCACCCTAATGTTCAGTGCCCGTTGCGAAGCAGTTTTTACAGCCTCTACATCATCAAAACGCTTCGATTTCAGAATTTTTTTCATCCTCGGGAACCAAGAAAGATCACAGGGGGCTAGGTCAGCGGAATACGGGGGTCGAGGAACGACTGGCCACCCCTGAGAGGCCAAGTAGCGGTTAATAGTGAAGGCTAAGTGTACGGGAGCGTTATCATGGTGAAGGAACCATTCTTCTGATTGCCCGCGCGAACACCAACTCATTCTTAATTCTTCCAAAGTTTCGTCCCTCGTATGTAGATTGACAAGGGAGACCAATGATGAATTCTTTATCAGTGATGGTTAAGGATAAAACAAATATTCATTACGGAAACTGAGCCCTACATCAAATATATACAGACCCTTGTTTTACGCGGGTTTATTTTACGCGGTTTCGATTATACGCGGTTTAAGATTTGACACCTTTATTTTAATTTACGCGGTTGAATTTCAATTTTACGCGGATGCGGCAATGCAAACAGATTGGATTTTTGAAAGAGAAGAAAATGTTAACTCCTAAATATTGCAGATTAAGCGTAACAAACTGCATTTTGGCGTGCTAATGACCAACCTTGGGCTCCTGGAGACATTTTATGCGATTGGTTCCAGAGCTCATTCCGAAAGTAAAGTTATTAATGAATGGTTACTAGAATGAAATATTTATTTATCTACGGAACCTAACCCCTATTTTAACATTACTATTAGGTCGCAATTTACGCGGCATTTCCGTGGAACGCAACCCCCGCGTAAAACGACGGTCTAAGGACATATTGAAATGATTAAGCAGACCTTGAGTGCTTGAAAAAGAAAACACAGATTAATGGTGCAAAGTTTAAAAACCTGCTCTTAATGATGTGATATTTATTGCTCCCATCAATCAGCCAATGATACGGTAGGGCATATCCCGAAAGTAGTTCTATTCAGGAATAACTTCAAACACAGCTGCTCATTTATTTCTCTTGTTTGTGGATCTTTCCATTCAAGTGAAGTGAAGCGGTGCCCACAATTTGACGGCATAAAACTATATCGTGTCGTGTTAAAATTAAGGTAGTTTTAAAGGGTAGTAATTTATTGCAGATATAAATATTTTGAATGATGTGTGGTTCTTATGTGATTACTTTTAAAATGAAAGGTTAAAAGGTTTTTAAGTTTTACCTAACATAACAATACTGTCGAAATTTTTTCTAAACCTTTCCGTTGTTTATTTCGCTTCCTTGTATTTCTGAAAATAAAGTGGTTTTTAAAGCGGCGAGAGGAAAAGGAATTTTATTGGCAGTCGGTGAAAACCTAAAATAGGACATTATTTTTACTGAATTTGAAAAGATAAAAAGCAAAATTAATTTTACTTAATTCAATGAAACACTGATAGAAAAACTGATAAAAATTATTTTTTCAACAAAACCAAACTCATTTCTAAAACGTAGAGGATTTTTTCTGTCTTTTCTAAAAAATAAACAGTTTAGGTAGAAAAGTCCTTCAATATACGTAATCAATTTCGGGAACTAGTGAAATTCCAACTGACAATAACAGTTAAAGAATTTTATCTCGATTTTTTTGTTACTAAAAATTAATTTTTCGCGTTAGTGATCTTTTGACAGTTATGTTTCAGTTGATCTTACAGACACTAATGCCAAAAGCTTTCAGGATTTATCTAGGATTTAAATTTTCCGGTGTACTCAAAACTGAAACTTTTCCAGCAAAAATAAATAAATAAATAAATAAATAAATAAAGGTTTTCAAATCGAGCAATAATAGTTCGATCCGAATACAATAGTTCTACAACAATACAATTCAAATATATTGGGCAACTCGACAGATGCACATTTTGTAGTCTAAAAAAAAATTCTCTTACATTTTTTACTCAGCAATATTTATTAAACATTTAAATATTTTTTTTCCTTTTGTTAGTATCATTATTAGTATTATTACTTGTGCAGAAAAGGAGACTAAAAAGGAAAAAAATCTAGTTGACTTCATATACGGTAACAAATGAGTTTGTTAAATGTATTTCATCTGAAAGCATTTATCATGAGCAACACTAGCTGAAATTAAAATAATGTTATTTTATTTTTGCATAAAAATGATTATCTGTCATGAATGTACAGTGAAATTTACCGAATGCAGGTAAATACTTAAAACACTGCAGCTTTCTGGGGGGTTTTTTTTCTGTATTTTAGTCGTTTTATTTCTGTATTTCATGCATAATAACTTTCTTTTTATTTTTACAGAAGTAATATCGCGCTAAATGAGTTGAAGTGAAGTGAATTAAATGCATTGAAATGAAATAGATCGAAAGATTGTGCTTCCTTTTCAGTTTCCTTAGAAACCTGAAACCTTAAATTTAAACAAATTATCGTGTTCATGATTAATTAACTTAGAATAAAACTAGCAAAATATTCAGGAAGATGTTCCTTGTGAAATTAGATTGGTACCTGTTTCATGAATTAAACCAAAATTACTTAATGAAACATATTTTTTTTTAGTAATAACTGCTTAACAAATATGAGTTGCCGCATAAATTTGAAAAAAACAACAACAAAAAAACTGCATTTTTATCCAGCCAAAAGCTGCTCTATTATTTTACTAGTGGCACCCGTACGGCTTTGCCCGTAGTAGAAAATTATAAGGTCATTCGGTTCGCCTGTATATTTACACATAATGGAGGATGAATTCCTGGCCAATTTCCTATGTTCATTTGCTCGCCCATGTTATGGTAATTTGCTCGTCCATGTTATGGTAATTTGGTAATTCGCTCGGTAAAATGGGCTTAAAATTGGAATAGAAAGAGAATAAAATCGAATTTTCGAAAAATCGCTTTGAGGTACTCACCCCTATACTACGAACTAATTTCGTGTCAAATTTCATGAAAATTGGCCAAACGGTCCAGGCGCTATGCGCGTAACAGACATCCAGACTTTCAGCTTTATTATTAGCAAAAACTATTTCTCTTATGCATTATTTATAACTAGTGGTTCTCGTACGGCTTTGCCCGTAGTATAAAATTAAAAGGTCATTTGGTTTGCCTGTATGTTTACAAATAATGGATGATGAATTTCTCGCCATTTTACAATGTTCATCGCCCATGTTATGGTAATATGGTAGCACACGTTATGAAAATTTACTCGACCTTTATGATAACTTGTCCATGTTATGATAATCTGCTCGATAAAATTTCTTAAAATTGGAATGGAAAAAGAACAAAATCTAATTTTCTAAAAATCGCTTCGAGGTGCTCACTCCCTTCTTACGAACTAATTTTGTGCCAAATTTCATTAAAATCGGCCGAACGGTCTAAGCGCTATGCGCGTTACAGACATCCAGGGAGGCAGAGATCCAGATAGACAAAGATCCTGACTTTCAGCTTTATTGCAGTGAAACCTGTGTAAGTTGACCACTTGCCGTGCACTACTTTAGTGGTCAACTTAAACAGATGGTCAACGTATAGAGGTTGAATTATATGATAAGGACTAATTCCGTGCCTGAAAATAGAGGTCAACTTAGACAGGTGGTCAACTTACAAGGGAGTCAACTTTACAGGTTTTACTGTATTAGTAAAGACTAGCGGTACCGCACTGCTTTGCGCGCAGTAGAAAATTAAAAGGTCCTTTGGTTCGCCTGTATATTAACAAATAATGGATGATGAATTTCTCGTCTATTTGCTATGTTAGTTTGCTCGCTTATGGTCGCATATGGTAGTTTGCTCATCCACGTTATAGTAATTTGCTAGTCCACGTTATGGTAATTTGTTCGTCTACGTTATGATAATTTGCTCAGTAAAATGTTCTTAAAATAGAAAAAGAACAAAATCAAATTTTGGAAAAATCGCTTCGAGGTGCTCGCCTCTATGTTACGAACTAATTTCGTGCCAAATTTCATGAAAATCGGCCGAAAGATATAGGCGTTGTGCCTATATCTTTCGGAAGATATCTTGCAAAAGACATCTAGTGTAAGAGACATCTAGTTATCCAGAGATCCAGCCATACAGACTTTCAACTTTATTATTAGTAAAGATTCCAGTCGTTTGAAATTCAGTCAATTTTTACCTGGACTTATTTTATTCATTTCTAAAGTTACATTAGCTTGCTGCTAGGTTCGAGTAGATTAGAATACTACTTTGCAACATTTCTACGTCACAACCGATCACGTGAGCGAAAATCTCGATCTCGCAATCTGACGAGCTTGGAATGACCGCCCTGATCACCTGGCGGGCCGCTGTTTGAAAAAGTTGAACAATAACCTCTTACTCAGGGCCAGATTAAGGAATGGGCTCATGGGGCACAGGCCCAAGGCACCAAGGGGGCACCAAAAGAAAGAAGGAATTCGTTTGAACACCAGCGTGTAGAGTAGGACTGCTTGACTTTGACCTTTAGATGTCCTGTACCTTTTTCTCAAAATACAATGAAAGGAGCAAAAGAGCGGTCAAGAGAAAATTTCGGAGACCCCGGCTTGACCAAGAATGTTAGTCTCGGATGCTTCTTGCTACCATAAAATGTCGAAAAAAGAAATATGCTGCATAAGAAGTTAACGAGCAGCACAATATGTGTTGGCGGACCGCCAGTTGAACAACCCTGAACTACATAATAAGTATTCTTCAGTTGAGTCTTTAAAATTTTGGTTTTCGTTTTAACAAAAATTAAAAAGGTATCTTCTTAAATGTCTCTAAAAAGAGTCAGAAAAAGACATAGAATAGTTTATTAGTTTATCTGCAACCAAAAAAAAAAGAAAGAAAGAAAATTAGATTCGCAGTTTGTAGGAATTCCATTGAATGCTTCAAAACTTTACTGGGGCTACAAAAAAATAAATAAATTGGATTTTAAAAACAACCGAACTCTTTTTTTTTTCCGTTCAGTAAATATGCGATGCAATGTAGCATAGATTCATGTCGCAAATTTAATCTTGCTTGAAAAACGTTTGCCCATTCGCATCACGTAATTGTTAGAAAATTAAAAATAAGGAAAAGAAATCTGCATAAACTTTAGCTTAAATATTTTCAATTCTCTTGAAGCGCATACTATATAAGTCTTCCACGATGCAATTTGATTGTTGTCTTATTTTTTTCTCCTTAGTTAAACAGTTAAAAAACCGCTTAAAATTAATTAACATGTGCTTTCTAACCTAATGACAAAACTCTAAATCTTTCTTTTCCATTTGGCTGAGCCTCTGCAAACCAACTCTTGGGTTCGCCTTTTAATTATGTTGTATGAAATCTAAGGATCTTATGCGCCTTTTTTGTGTGAAACCCTCTACCTAAAAACTTTTTTTTCTAACAGTAATTGCTTCTTCGATGTTAACAAATTCTTTCCTTTTGAAAAAAGTCAAAAAGTTTTTTTTTATGCTTTTTCTCCACTTTTTTCCCCTTGCTTAATCATTGATAATCCTTTGGGCTTATACCAGTATTTTAGAAACTTTTTTTTTCGACGATCATTGTGTAATATTAATGACTTCATTCTCTTATTTTTCTTCTTATAGAGAGAAAAAAAGGCTTTTTTTTCGCCCTGACGTTGGAGGAAAACATTTTTTGAAAAAAAGTTTGAAACTGTAATTCTTATAATTATGCTTAGAGTAAAGTTCTAAAGCATCCATTTTATGGAATGCTTGAAGCAAATTCAACAGCTTTGTGTTCGTAGAAACATATTTTATATCTCACTGAATTATGACTGGTTTCAGCTAACTGGTTATTAATAAGAAATATTATTTTTTTTTTAATATATCAAGACGAAACAGGAAAGTTCAAATTAAGTTTTGGCGGTACTATGTGTTCATCATCCACTATAGTTGACGCCGCTAATAATCCATACACAAAAGTAAATCATCATCCATACACAAAAGTAAATCATCAAATCTTTCGCAACCGCGTTGATTCAAGCTATACAAATCCACATTTAGAACATCGTTTTTTAGTGTTTTGGAATCATGACGTTTCTCATCGTTTGTATTTAAAAGTATATTGTAATTTTTGTTAAGTATCTGCTTTGTTAGTGGCAACTAAATTTTGGTTTCACAAATGGACTTTCATCCTTTTAGCGTCGAAAAATGTAGAAGTTCCCACACTGTACCAGTATAATCCGTTTTGCTTTGTCAGTGTGTACAAATATAACTCCCTATTTTTCTTTATTTTTAGCCTACTTTCCCAGTAAAAGTCAGAGAAAGAATTAAAAAGCATGAAAGAAGGCTTAATGCATCTTAAAAATATCCCGAAAAACAAAAAAAAGTCAAAAATAAATAAAATAGTTATATAAATATTGAAAAATTAAAAATTGGAAAGTAGGGTATTGAGAAGGGGAAAAATGTCTGTCGGTCTGTCTGTCGGTCTGTCTGTCTGTCTCCCCCCCCCCTAATAACTTTTGAATGAATAGTCCGATTCGAACAAATTTTTTTTTGTTAGAAAGATCTCGGCAAGGGCATCTCATTCCCATAATTTATTTTTTATTTGAACGATTTTTAGTTCAATTTTGAACAGTTCAAGTCTCTTAACATTAGTGCCTACGGGGAAACTGAAAGTCAATGTAGATTCCAAACTTAAAGGCGGATTTACTTCAAAGTTTGTTGGAAATAGCTCTTGACGACCTACTCCCGACTCCGATAATTTTGGTGCTCCTGACTCCGACTCCTACTCCTGTGCCCGACAATTAATTGGACTCCGACTCCCCGACTTCGTCTCTGACTTCGTAGCTTTGGCAAAAATTATACACGGAGGACAAATGATTGACTCCGATTCTCGGATATTCGACTCCGACTCTTTAATATCAAAATGAAATTGACTCCGACTCCGCAGCTATGGTTTTAACTGCGAAATAATTATTGTTGTATGACTTTTTTTTTATTTTCACGCTAAAGTTTTAATTTAGGTATTTATTTTTCGGGGAATAAACTCGAAGTCATTTATGTTTCTACATAAAGATATGCGCAGACGATTTTTTTTTTTTGACAGTGAAAAATATTTCTTTAAGTTGACATTTTTTTTGTTTTCATTTATTTTGGTAAGTGCATTAACTCATTTAAAAAAAATTTTTTGGCAACACGGGAAAAGAAACGATTTTTTTTAATATGATGTATTTATTTTAATGAGCTTATTAATTTTAATTATTATTTTTTGTTTTGAAAGCTGTTAAAGATTTTTTTAATGGAAAAAAATGCACTAGCTGCTTTGTATAAAAGGTGCTGCAATTTTATTTGTTCGTTTTATTTTATTTTTATTTATTTATTTATTTATTTATTTATTTTTTACGTATCTAATTTTTTAGTTGAGTGAGGAATATTTTATTCCTAGAAATTAGCTTAAAATATTTAAAAAATATGTTTGAAACAATTTGCGATTTTAGCTATTTATGAGAATATTGATCAGGTGCTAGAAAGTAGTATGGGTATATGGGTATACGGGAAAGTAGGCTCGTATAGTTCTAGACAGAACTTCTTGTTTCATTCTATATACGGAAGGAAATGAAATATCTAAGCGTGCACTTTTGTCTGAAGCCTGTAAAGATGAAAAGAAAACTAGTAAGTTTCTGACAATTATGAAAAAACAAAGATTCTCAATATGTTTTAGCAACTAAAAAGTGCGCTTATGGTAGCACGATAAATAGGTATGAATGAATCTTCCATATGTATAATTTAAAAGTCAGGAACAGGAAATCCGTAAAAGTGCAGAATTTAGTTTCGATATTGAAGGCCACAGAGTAGTGCAAAACGCAAACATTATGAAAATGAAAACTGGTCTTGTATTGCGGATTAAACAAACCAGGAATGGGAAAGTTACCATAGATGGAAACGTTATTAAAGAAAGGACGAAGCAACTGTATTTAGAAATATATTAGAATAATGATCTGATTGCGCAGAATAAGTCATCGAAACAAGTCGGCGAAACTGGGGAGACACCCGAAAATCAGACAATATAAATCAGAAAAACATTTAAGAGTAGTAAGGAAGTTAGTACGGGTAATTCTTAAAAATTCAAATTCGAGTGAGGTCAACAATTCTTAAATATAGTCAAACATTTCCCCTTATAATCCCGATCACCGTAAAATGGTGTCCAGTGCTACGCCGGCTATCTAAATTATTGCATAGCTTCTTGCCAGAGAAAGGAACGGAGCTCCGGTGACGCATGTCTCTCACAACGAATTCTAATTCTAATAACATCCCTTTAGAGTGAAAGCCTCAAACTTTTTAAAATCTCCATCAGAGAGAAATCGACTATTTCTAACTAACGTCATTGGTCCTGCTTAAAATACCAAAAAATTCAGAGTAAGCACAACAGTTTTTTTTTTTCATTTTGAGTTCCAATTTTATTGAGGACAATAGTACAAAAAACTTCACATTTTGGAAAGAAAAACATTCTCTAAAGTCTATATCAGAATGGTGATATCAGCATTTTCAAATACCGTCGACCTTCCTCTGAAAGTTTCCGTCATGATTAAATCCAAAAATCTTCATCAGTGAAGGTCCGATAGCATAAAAAACAAAGCAAAAAAAAAAAAAAAAAAAAAAAAGAAGAAGAAGAATGTTCTCCATTGTCGCCATTAAAATAAAGACATTAATACCACAAAATCCTAATCAGCATCATTAATCCATAAAACCACACACAAAAAAAAGAAAGAAAAAGAAAATTAAACGTTTCATAAAAATTTAAAATAATTCGCCAATGCTCCAACATAATCGACTGGCGAGACTGGAGATAAAAATGGATTCGGCGGATGAATTTACATTTTAAAAGTAGTTTTAATTGTTTTTCAGCGCATTGTTTTACTGATTTGGCGGATTATTTTTAACTTCAATATCTTATAGTATGTATACTGATCTTTTTACCGAAATTAACTTAGCGGAATTTTTATATTTTAATGCAACTTTGGGGATATTTCGATAATTGGGAATCTGGCGCGGTCGTCTCTTTTTTGGCGTAAATACATTTATTTTGGTAACCCTGCTGATTTATAGTAACCCTATGTGAATAGATGTTTCCGATCTCTTTGTTTCGATTTGCAAAGAAAAATACCTCTCGCTTAGGCGCTGGAGCCGAAAATTAACGCCAACGAAGAAAGATCGCCAGATTCCCAATTATCGAAATATCCCCGCAAACTTTTGTAATGGCTGTAGTGCCAAGATTTTTGAACATTTGTCACAACCAAGTTATCGTAATTCTGATCATCCAAAAAAATTTTAGGTATAACTTTGATATACACCCCCAAAAATACGCGCCAAATCTGGCATTTCCTACGGACTTTTTAGGGTTGCTGTTTCTTATTTGGTGTTGCCAATTTAGGTTTTTTCAGCTTTTAGGTTTTTGCTGTTGCCAAATTTAGTATTTTCTTATATTTTGTACAATTTTTTGAGTTTTTTTTTAAAGTTTTGTGATAACAATTTTTGTGGCAACAAAGTTTTATGTCAACAAAAACAAAAAAAGTCGCCAAATTTCCGATTTGGGGGGGTATATCAAAGTAGTTCCAAATTTTGAAATGTCATCTTGTTGAACTACATTTTCTTTCTTTGAAATTAAAAGTACCATTAAAATAAAAAATAATAACTCCAAACCCACTGTTCATCGCCAAAGAACCACACAGATGAGAATATATACAAAGGCTTGCTTATAATGCGTACATCTTAAAGGGGAAGAATATTGATCTTTATTTTATGACTTTCTTATTGGTCGTCACGTATATATCGTTAGTCGTAGCTTCTTCAACTCAAAAATCTTAAGAACTCAAAATAAACAGTAATAATGTTTTCTTCTGTTGCCAAATACAAAAAAATAGGAAACTGAACTTACTTAAAAGCGGTGAAATTAAACTGGAGTTCCAACAATAAATCAAATGATCAAGATAAGCCTCGTTTTAAAAAACAACTTTTTTTCTGGATAAAAGGTACCCTATGTTTTATTCTGCACCCCTGACAATGTCTATTGAGAATTTCATGATGATCTGTTGAATAGTTAAGGAATGAAAGAATTACAAACGAACAAAAATATAAACAAAGTCACTTTCGCACTTATAACGTAAGTAAGGATTGTTCTTTTTTTCTTCTTTGAACCTAGTCTAAAACCTTCTGTATATGGTTATTGAAGTATAAACTGTTTAAAAAATTGTAGCCGCCAGTAATCCTTCTATACTTTTGCTTTAGTTATTTTGGGAAACTTCAATTATTGTGGGTTCTTTCTGCGATTTAAAATCTTACCACATTTCACCAAATTGCCCAAAAATAGTTTTGGGATACCTTGGATATTGACTATAAACGATGCTACATATTTTCAGCCGAAAATTTTCCAAAATAAGTAGTAAAATTGGGCAATTATTTGAAATAGTGCAAAAAGAGAAATTAATGGAAGTTTTTGTGCGTTTATGGATTTTTGCTTAATTTAGTTGGCGGATTATTTTACATATTAACAAAAAAAATTAAAGATTCTTTTAATGGCGATAGTTTGGTTACATGGTGAAAACCGAGAAACAGTGTTGCGTAGTCTTTAGCTTCAAAAACAGCGACAGTTGAAAAAATTGCCAAATGCCTTAACTACTGAAGTATTTCCCTAAAAAAAGTTTGGCGAGATTCCTTCTGGTCAATTGAATAATGTGTAAATATCCAGTCAACACAAATAAATAAATTTAAAAAAAACATTTGTGAGATCAAAGTTGCATTAAAATGGAAAATAATCAGCCAAATCCTTTTATTATTAACTAGTAGTACCCGCACGGCTTTGCCCGTAATAGAAAAAATTAAAAGGCTTTTTATTCGCCTGTACATTAACAAATAATGTATGGTGAATTTTCTCGCCAATTGGCTTGTACCCATGTTACGGTTCCACGTTATGATAATTTCGTATCTCGCCAATTGGCTTGTGCCCATGTTACGGTTCCACGTTATGATAATTTCGTAATTTACTCGTCCATCTTATGATAATTTTGTTCTTAAAATTGGAATAGAAAAAGAACAACATCGAATTTTCGAAAAATCGCTTAAAGGTGCACACCCCCCATGCTACAAACTAACTTTGTGCCAAATTTCATGAAAATCGATTGAATGGTCTATGCTATGCGCGTCACAGAGATCCTACAGACATCTAGACATCCTCCGGACATCCACACACAGAGACTTTCAGCTTTATTATTAGTAAAGATAAAAATAAAGAAGATTAGCCAATCTTGTGCAAAAATGTTACTTTAAGATTTGACTTGAGGAAGCCTTGAACAGTCAGACGAAAAGCAAAAATAGTCAACAATACAACAATTGTAGCTGCCGCCAGGGAGTTGAGATGATACATTAAATATTGTATTGAGTTGAGGAAAGCCTTCGAACATGGAACTAAAAAACTAATAGCTCGTTTTTTATTCTACTTCGTTAGTAATTTAAACCGGTGCCATCTTCAGCAGAAAAATTAAAGCTTTCGATGGACATATAATGTTAATATATGCACGTATTTTTAAACCCCCGTATTAGAGAATTTGTATGAAAATTGTGTATTATTGCCCCCTAATGGTGGGTTTTCCCCCATAACGGGACGAAAACTACCCTATGTGTTATTCTGATGCATAAGCTATATTATTGTTAAGTTTCATTAAAATACATTCAGTAGTTTTAGCGTGAAAGAGTAATAAACATCCATACAGACAAACTTTCGCATATATAATAGTAGTAAGATTCGTATACATGTCCTTTTCCACACTTTTAAATTTTAACCTACGAAGGGAATCTTGAAACGCATCCCTTACATATGTCGAGACTCTTGTATAAAAAAAGCTGTGCTGAAAGAATCCATGTAATGTCCACATCAGATCACACATTTGGTTTATTTCGTGAAACATTGTCTCAAGTCGGGAGATTAAATGTATCTTTCTTTAGATTTTTCTGCAATTTTGACGTTGGAAAATAATTAACCCAGATAACTCTTCTGAAACTGCTTTACGGAAAAGTTCTAAAAGCTCTTTCATTTACTTTTTAATTATTTTATAGCAATTAAAACTTAAAGAAGGTAGTTTGATGTATTAAACTTATTCTCGCAACGTTTTTACTTGAGTTATAACGTATAGTAAATGAATGTTTAAAATATTTTTAAGATCAAGCACAACTTTTTGAGATCGAAAATTCTACATTTACAAAGTTTCTGCCATCTCTGGTAATTAACGAAAGTCATTTTCATTGCTCGTTATCAAGATTTTTTTTCAGTTTAAATGTATAGTGACGAAATTGCAATTAATTCTTTATGTGATGAGGCCATTTAATTTTTTCTTCAAAAAGTGGAAAACGTATAAAAATCGCTGTTCATTGTCGCTTTTGTAATAATGAGAAGTTCTGTGTGTTGCATAATTGGGTTTCATCACTCTCATTCTTCAAGCATTTTAATGGTTGTTTCTTTTCTTGCACGTGATTGGTTTTATTTTCCATTGATGAGTCGTTACGAGCTCATTTACGAAGAAAAATGAAAATAAAGAGCATGCATTTTGAGATTTTTTCCTATAGAAATAGTTTTGAAATTAACTTTCATTACTTATGTTAATGATGAATCATTAGTCTTCAAAAAGTAATTATGAGAATTTCAGTTTTTCGAATGAAAATGCAGATAACAGTAATTATGAAGGTTACTTTCAAATTCAGCGTGTCAATTTGAGGCTTTCATAAAAATTTGATTACGAAAAATCTTTTTATTCTAAAAACATATGTTGGACGTAACGAATGAATAAATATTTTTCGTTTTAGTTGTACTTTAAGCTGCATCTGCAGCAAAGTTGTTCATTTCAACGTGGTTACTCGAACCCAAGTAGGGGTAGCCAAAAAGCAGCAATTACATTTGGATGTGTAGGACCTAAGACCAAAAATCTGTGATTAAGTTTATGTATTTTGTAGGCATTAATTATTTTACTTATTAATAAGATATTAAACATATAGTGTCCCAACCAGTGAATGAACAGCTCGTAATTTCTATATTTAAAAATAAGAAAAAGAAAGTCAAAGAAATTGTGTGAAAATGTGCCGATGACAGTCGCACATCGAGGAGACTCTGTAGCTGCCTTGAAATTTGGCACAAATTTACTGCGGACCCCAGAAATTTGCACCTTGAATCGTTTTTTTTTTCATTGTAATTAATTTTGAAAATATTCATTTTTTTTTCCTTCTTTCTTTTTTTTAAATTCCATATAATTCGAAAGATTTTTTTTTCTCCACAATAATAAGTTTGCTGCAATTTTCCCAAATATTTGAAACAGGAGATATAAGGATTTTTAATTCAGCAAAATTTCTTGTCTAAACTTAATTCAACACACAGCTAAAGAGCAAAATATCGCTGGAGACCACGAATTTGAAAACGAATTTTTAAACATACGAAATAGCCGTTTAGCTATTTCTCAGGAGTCCCTTTTCATATATAGCTGTGAAATTTGGTACAAGTTAGTTTCAATCCCGGGGCTTTTTTTTTTTTTCCTGTTCCTACTTTTTTAAAAATAATTTCGTTATGCGTGTTTTAAACAAGTTCTTTTTTTCTTCGAGTGACAGCGGAATTTTCATATTGCTATAATTATAAGGAGTTCTTTAATTAAATTCCATTTTCTACCTGAGGAGGAGCGGAATTTTCATTTTATTCTAATCTTAACGCACATTTTATGTGACGATTTTAATCTTTTTGAACAAAATGAGTTGATGAGCGGTACCGCGCACGGATGGAGACCTCTAGATTTTTATTTATTTAATTAATTTATTTATTTATTTATTTATTTATTTATTTATTTTTTGAGAAAACGCTAGCTTTAAACATTTTTCTTTGATAAATTAGTTGCAAAAAAAAAAGAAAAGGAAAAAAAATGAAATGACTATAAAATTTTGTATTTTTTTTCACTGGTTTGATGTGTGATCCGTATTGGGTACCAGCAGCACTTTTCATTGACGCCTCAAAAAACTTGAACCAGAATCATAAAGGGTCTAACTGTTATTTCACGTACCAGTAAAATGTTTTTAATGTCACTAACCAAACGTTACAACTTTTAACGACATTACGAATTTCTTTACAAGAAATTGCGCTGAAGTGCTCATTTAGTAACCAGGAATACAGAAATACTTTTGCAGGGAAAATAAAAGAAAATATAACAACGTTAAATTGTATAAATTGCTGAGTACTGCAGATACGTGTTTAGATGATTGAAGGAGGGCCTTTTTCAATGTAGAAAAATGAGCTTTTAGATGTAAAGTCGTCTCGTAAAATCATCTAAAAGCTCACTTTTCTACATTGAAAAATGCTTTCCTTGAATCTTCGAAACACGTATCTGCAGTTCTCTACAAATTTACACGATATAACCTTATTACATTGTATTTTACTTGCGTATCCTTTATTTATTTGTGTTTCGATACTTCATGAGGGTATATGCCACTTTTTTCTAAGTTTCTCTGTTTAAAAATGTTTTAGGTTGCTTTTTTTTTTTTCTGGTGAGTTTGATTCTGTTGTTGTTTGATGTACCCAACAAGTTAACCTAAAGATAATAAAACTTGCATTATTAAGTCAATAGCATGAAAAAATGTTTTCAGCAAACTCATGCTTTATAGATGTCTTTTCTTTTTTTTTTTTTTTTTTCATTAAAAATAAATGAATGTAATATAAGGAACTGTCATTACGTTATTTCTAAATTCTGATCCTGCACACTAACTTTCGATGCATGTAATATCCACGCAAAAATTAGTCTATCCATTAAGCGAAGACTTTATGGTGCTGATCTGATGTAATCGTATTACAACTCACTTGGGGTTTGGAGTATTTAAGAATTAACTATCATTATCTGATGATTAGTTGCAGTTGATATAAATGCAGCAAGTACAAAACTACGAATTGGCAAAAAAACTCAACAGAATTCGTCGTCAGTCGTATTTTATATTAATAATGCTTATTTGAATGCTGCAGAAATGAAATAGCTTCGGTTTTTGTGAAAAGATTCCTATGAAGGGTGTTTTTTTAGAGGTATAGAGCTTTAAGTTGACAACACTGTTTGATATGTGTGCCATTTTGATAGCTGTCACTTGTTTTGTGTTCAGTTTGGTTTGCCATTTCATCATGAATAGACAACAAGGCTTTGCAACATGCCACACAGCGCATGTCACAATTGATTTACTGAAAGAGACGTTCGGTGAATGAATAATTTCGCGTGATGAACCCGTGAATTGGCCTGCAAGATCATGCGATTTAACACCGCTGGACTACTTTTTGTGGGGCTATGTGGAGTCTCTGGTCTATACCGATAAGCCACAGACGATTGACGCCTTGGAAGTGAACATTCGCCACCTTATTACTGACATACGGCCTCTATTGCTGCAAAAAGTGAGAAAATTGGACTTTCCAATTGGACTTTCTCCGATCCAGCCGAGGTGGCCATATGCTAGAAATCATATTTAAATAAAAATGGCAAAGAATCATCTTTCGAATAAAGCAACATTCATGGCAATTAACAACATTTAGCTGTGTTTAATTTGAACCTAAAGTTCTCTACCTCTAAAAAAACACCCTTTAATAATGTACTTAAGTTAAAGATATGTCTGTTGTTTGAAACGTTTTTGTTGACTGCGTACTCGAAAACGAGTTTTTCCGTAATTTGTTTTCCGCATATTATACGAACGAATATTGCGAATGAGAGTATTCTCTGATTCAGGGGCGTTTGTGATCCGACACTTTCGAAAATTTTGGGTTTCCGTTTTCGAAAACTTCGAACTGACAACACATTCTAATACCAAAAATTATTACGTAAAAAAAACTTTTAAAATGTTTTTTTTTTCAATGATTACTAAATGCTAAATTGAAGAGTTTTCATAGAGGAGGGGGTGGGGGCCGAGCTTTCTCATGGTTTTCGAAAATTTCACACTGTCTTCAGAAAATTTTACTTGAATCTCCTATTACCCTTGTTTGAAATGAAAATGATTATCATTTATCTGCAATGTAAAAATTTCTGAAACCAAATTTAAAACAAAGTTATAATTTTCTGTTCTAATTTTTGGTTTAAGTTTCGTTTATTCGATTCGGGAAGACACAGCTTGTTGCTGTTGAATTTCAGAACATATTCTGAAACGTTTGATTGTTTTTCTTTTCTCTTGAGTAGAATTGAATGTGCTGCTTTTAAAATTAAAGAATATATTGCTTGATTTTGTTTGTAGAACAAGATGGCAAATAGCTTCTCTCACCTCGACAGAAACTTTTTATACATAACTCAAGGCTATTTATTTCAAAACCCGTAGGTTCGTTCATAGTGCCACTACTTACCGCTTGGCCATCCATTTACTCGCGTCCAGTAAGATTTGCGGTAGTATTTAATTTCATTTTGAACCAAATTCGGTGAGCCAAATAAGAAGACCCCGATTAAAATTCAGCCTGTTGTAGAGACGGGCAATGTCGTTCGTTTTAATGATCCATCCATCGGATGATCATTTACTTCTTTTATCCGTTAATTGAACTCGTTCATTTGAACGTCTTCATTCGTTTAATAATTTACATTTTAAAAAACTTCATTAGAAATTACCAAATATAAATTATTAAGTATATATCAATTAAATTATAAATATTTAAAAGACACAGAAAGTAGGCTTTTCAATTAATAAAACCCAATTTATTAATTTACTAGGGAAGTAGATTTAGACAAAAAGCTGAAGGTCAAGTGATGCGGAATGCTTTGTTAGAATGTAGAAGACAGAAGCAAAACTATGTTTACTTGTGTAGCATAACTTAAAAGACTGATATAAGTAAAAATGAACGAAAAAACACAAAAGAACATGCAGTGCAATATTCAAAACCGTTCGCTGCGCCGTTCAAAAGAACGACCGTTTATTTTTAGGAGATCATACTGTGCCGTTTATTTTAAAGAGTCGATCTTTTTGACCTGTTTTCATTCATAAATGACCACCCCTAGTCTGTTCTATTAGCAGATTTAGATAGTAAGAATTTTATTTTGGTAAATAACTCCCGAAAAACTTAATTCCCTTGGCGGATTTACCGTATCGCAAATGTTGCAATTGTGAGGGGCTTCCATGATATGTTTTCCCTAAAGGGTATCCAAAAAGGTACATGAAAAGTACGTTATGTAACTCTGTTCATCTCTATGGGACCCCAAAAATGACCTGAGGCGTGCCCAACTTGAAAATTCTCTGCTGACTGTTTCACTTATTGACCTCAGTTTTCTAAAACGAGTAAACTGTCGCTTTAATATCATCCACATATTCGAAAATACTTACTCAGCATCAAAACATTTTTTTTTAATGACTTCGTTCTGTCAAAAGTATTGAATACTGGAAAAAAAACCACGTCAATACCACGTAAATACTTATATGCTTTTTTGATTAAAGTAATAACCAAAAGTTTTAAGAAAATTATTTAGAACTATATGCATTCCTCAAAATTGCGGTTTGTAATATTCACATTGTTCTTATGAAAAATAAACAAATGAAATCGAAAATTATCAGCAGCTTTTAAAATCATAAAACAATAGAAAATCAGTACAACAGTCATCCTCTCCATCGCTGTTGATAATTATTCGTAAAAAATACATATAATATTTTGTATCTGAGAATGATGCCTTAAACTTGATGGGAAAGCAATTACTCAGAGAATAAAGAACTGAAAATGAGATTCAGTATAATCCTTTCTAATTTCCTTCTTAATTAAAAGATCAGCAAACCTATTTAAGGCTTTTACTCTAATCGAGGCAAATGGAGGACCTGACTTTGTAACTTGATTTTAAAGGGCGTTTGACTAATAGAAAGTCCATTGCTTTAATTAGGTATTCAAAAGAGATTAAATGACCAACCTACATATTGTCACTTGAACTTTTAAAAAGGATTAAATTGTAAAAGATATAAACTTGGTCTTTAATGTTGGAACTGAAGTGAAAAAAAGAAAAAATATATATAATTATTTCCTATAAGATAAGAAAGCGATATTTGCTTTAGGAGATTTTCTAGTAATTCGGGAAGGTGCCAAGCTATTACTGTAAACATATCTACGTTTTCTTGGAAGATTCCTGACTTATTCCAGAATCATGACTGCCTTTTCTAGGAAAGGTTTCTGAATTCTTCAGAAAGATTTCAGGTTAATTTCAGGAAGCTTACGAACTTTTAGCGGAAAACGTCCTGTCTTTTTGCCAGTTGTGGTACCGGTAGAATTTTGGAACACTACTTTGCATAAAAGCAGAAGTAAGATGATAAAAACAAGAACCCCATTACCAGAAGGATATTACTGAATAATGAAACGTAGGCGTAAACATACTTGTCTATATAACATACTCGTATTTGAGATTTAAGGTTATATGTTAAATAACGTGAGAGTCACTTCATTGCTCTTTTATCACGCAAAGTGATTGGCAACATGGATTGGCCCACTGTGGTCACACCAAAATTTTGCATGCAAGCATACAATCTTCCACGAAGTGTGACATATTTAGTGTACAATAACGTTTTCAAAATTATAATTGTTGATCACTGAAAATTTTGTTATTTAATGTTACAGTACACTATTTTATACGTTTTCATGTACACAAAAAATTCAATAGTTTGAAAATGCACGAAGTGTTTCCCTACTACTATCGCTTATAGGCGTAATTGCCTTTAAAATTACTTTATGGAGACAATTACCTCATGCAACTTAATACACTACTATACGTGCCCGAAGCAATTTTCCAGCAACTGAAACAATTGCTTTATGCTTTCTTTTTCAAAATCAGATGTTTTTCCTTTTTCTTGGCTCGGGCTTCGCGAGTTAATTACCTGTTTCAAAGATTCATTAAGACTTATCGTCTATCTTCATAATTTTCAAGCGGTGTATGGAAAAATATCACTACCTGAGTAATTATTGCACATTTTTTCTTTGAAGTGCGTTTTAAAGCCGTCTGTGGTATGAAAGTTTTAATTGGGCTGATTCATATGAGCATATGCCCAAATTTCTTGGTGAAAAATTTTGCCACTTCTGAAACATTTTTCATGTATACTTGGTATTTTAATTCCTGGTGTTTCTGAGATTGATCCACTTCTTTCAAATTCTCCTGCACTTAAAAAAGTTTAATGTGGGTATAATAATACAACAACGATTTAAAAATAGTATCGTAGCTTCTTAAAATACTATTGCCTACTTGATGTTTGCTGTTTTGTACTACTTTTACGAGTTCTCTAATTTAGTAAAAATACAAAATAATTAATGCATAATGTGCAATTGATGATAAGTACTTTAAATATTGTCATTTAGAATGAAAACACTGTTGTCAATGAAAGCAGGTTTTATTTCAAGCAGACGAGCGATTAAGCTGGCTAGATTGCAAGTAACTTCTTCGAGATATTTTTTTTATGCAGAACTCAGGAATATACTGAAACATGTATTTTTATTTGTATATTTGGTGAATTTCTGGAATTTTTGAGAAAGCATCTGAAATTATAAGATGAATTAAGTGAAAGTCAATGCCGAGTACCGAACTCATAATCTCCAGGTCTGCTGCTCTGCTAACTCAACCATTTGGACATCTACTCGCTTGATTGTACTTTGATTTGTGGCTATAAAAACATACTTACTACAGTAGAACCTCTCAATAAGGGACACTAATGGGACCTGACATTTTGTCCCTTAAATAAAGGTGTCCCTTATTCGGAGGTGAATGAATTGATGCATGCCGTATACTTAGTAGTATAATATCACAATAAACATTAACTATTAACACTTATGATTAAATACTGAAAATGTTTCATATATGCTAAATAAAATTCACAATTATTAAAATTTTTAAGTTTATATTATTGAATTAATTAAAATTTAATCAAATTTTGTAATGACAAAGTTTTGTAGCATACAGAAATAAGTTTAAAGTAATGCATTACAAATATTTGCTTTATGTTATGTAATTTACAATGTAATACTATGTGAATTACAATTAATGTTCAAATTTTTTATATTCAAATCTAATTAGTTGCTGTGCACTCTCGGTCGGCCCTGAACCTACTTGACTAAGTTGTTGAGAGGGTAAATCATGCATGTTAATTTCAGCAAGTTTTCTTTACAATACATTACTTGTTTCTTTCACATATGTTTATGCCAAACTTAACCAAAATTAATTTTTAGGGGAAAAGTGCAACTTGAATTCCAGTAAATTCACTATTTTTTATGTCCTTATCCATTATTTTTTGCATTTTTTAAGCTTTGTGACTGCCCCTCAAACAGAGTGTCCCTTAATTAGAGGTAAATACATGGAAGTCCCTATTCAAAGGGACTGGGACCAGAAAAAATGTCCCTTAATTAGAGGTGTCCCTTATTTGGAGGTGTCCCTTAATGGAGGTTCTACTGTATTTTTAATTATTTTTCCTTGCACGTAATGAATGGCTTAAAACCATCAATAAGTCAATAATAAACCATCAATCTCTTTTTTTTTCTTTAGTTTAGTATTTATCACCAGCTTTAAATTTTTCTTTTGTCTTCTCAGACAAAAACACTGGTTACTTGATGATTCCTTGACTAACCCTCGCAATCATTTCCAACGATGAATTTTTACCACCACACCAGCATTCCAATCGTAGACATATGCCACCCCAGCAATGTTTCATCCATAATTATAGACATCATAAGAAATATTCCAACCATAAGCTTTTGCCACCACAACAATATTAAATCCTTAAATTTATTGTTTCTATTGGGGTTGCGTAGTGGCTGCTAGCCATTCACGGACCTAGTGCATGACCCAGAGACCGGTGACCATTCGTTTATGTAGCATCATGCTATTACCACGAACGTACGTAATTTTTGGAGTTTAGTTTCTCTACCAGATGGAGGCACCTTTGTTCTTACGATGCGGCGAATTTAATTTTGTCAAGTGTATTCAAAGCGGAACGTGTACTAGAGGATTTTTTTTTAATGCCGCATCATCATAAGACATGGACATTGTCTATTTTCTACATCTTCAAAAAATACCGACTTAAGCCATATTCGAACCTGCGCCTTTGGTTTTACAAGGCCAACTGCAGCGGTCAGGTATCTGCAGTATCTTACCTGACCTCTGCAGTATCTGCAGAAATGAGTTTTCGAGATATTCGAAGAAACGTGTTTTCGATTCAATGCTAACTAGACCGGGATCTGAAGGGGGTTGAGCATGCATGGAAAGGCTGACGCAATATTATTTCAGATTATTGTTACAGGCACGATGGTGATTATGAAACCATATGTCGTCGCCCACCTGGGTGGTCGACAACCCCGGGGGAGGGGGGAAAGCAGTGGGGGAGCCGTTTACTAAAACACTCGTAACTCGCGAACTATTTGAGATAAAACACTGAAAAAAGTGGCAATCGACGCAACAAAACAAGGGCTTCATAAAAGCTAAATATGATTATGGACCTATCTTTGTTGGTTTCCGAGTAAAATTTCATTTCTCGCAAACAAGCAAATTTTTGAATAAAATGCGCAAAACAAACTTTTTTTGACCAAAGTAAATTTCAAATCAAAATTGTTTGATTTTTTTTTCAAATAAAGTCCTAAATATCATTATTCAGTTTGTTAAAACTATTTAAGTACTGTTAACGCGTTGAAAAACAAAATGACAGTAGCAAGCTCGAACACGATTTGCAGTATAGTTCAATATCTGAAGGGGGGTTTTGAGCATGCATGGAGACCTGACGCAAAATTATTTCTGATTTATGTCACAGGCACTATAGTGATTATGAAACCACATGTTGCCGCCCCCACCCCTGGGTGGTCGACAACCCCGGGGTAGGGGGGAAAGAAGTGGGGGAGCCGTTTGCTAAAACACTCATAACTCGCGAACTATTTGAAACAAAACACTGAAAATAGTAGCAATCGACGCAACAAAACAAGGGCTTCATAAAAGCTAAATATGACTGTGATCATATCTTTGTTAGTTTCTGAGTAAAATTCTATTTTTCACAAACAAGCAAAAATTTTGAATAAAATGCGCATTTTTTTTTCAAATTATCAAAATTATTTAACTGTTTAGGGAACCAATAAAATCTGAAATATCATTATCCAGTTTGTTTAAAATTACTTAATTATTATCAAAGCGTTGAAAAGTGAAATAAAAGCAAGCTCAAAAAGCATTTGAGGTAATTCACAAAAAAACGAAAAGTTTGCGGAATGTACCTTGAAGACTCGACATAAACCAAAGAAAATTTTGTGGCTCTCTTGTTTTGGCGGTTTTATTTCGTAATATTATCAAAACAATGTCCCAGTTAAGTAATTACTTAATTATTTAATCTTTGCCGCATTGTAGCTGCTTAGTATGGGTCACAATGGCACTTTTTAAAAAATTAAAACATGCAAGTTTGCAAGTACGAAGTAATTACGGAAAGGATAAACTATCAGGATAACCCTTTTGCAGATTTTACACCTGAGTTATGAAACATAGTGAGCGAGGCTATTGCCACATAAGCAGCATCAAACTTTCAGTGGAACGTTAAAGAAAATGTGAATGGTCTCTTATCCAGAGAAGTCTTGCAATGGCAACGTCTTCAATTGCGACTGCAAAACAGCAAAAGAAAACCAAAAAAACATTTAACCTGGGAAATGTTAGCTCAAAAGTGATGTTAGTAAGTACATCTAAAAATCATTCCCATACAATAAGCCCAATGCTAGGTAAGGTTCATCAGAATGGTTCACTGAAGCAAAGCGAGAGGTCCGATTTCGTGAATGTAATTGAAAATGATACTTCTTGCAGCAAAACTCTAGAAGAAGCACACTATTTTAAGAACAAAGTTCACGTTATCGATGGAATGACTCTGGTCCATAATGTCCCAAACACTACTTTCGAATGCAGCAAAGATTTTGCAGGTCTCCAAATAAAAATAATAAAATTTTCTCTCCAATAGTCAAACTACACGAGTGGACCTTAAACACGATCGGTGCATCTCACTGTCGTTTTCATAACTTGAAAACCAGAAGTTCATGAAAAGTCCCCTTCGCTTATAAAAAAATCACTAGGTACCAAACCACTGATTTCGTGTCATAGCCATTCCTGAAAATAAAAAGAACCTTTAAAAGTACATTTCAGAGTATGTAATATGTAACATATCCGATCCTGCATCCAATCAGCTTCTGGTGTCTGGTAACTCTGAAAACGAAAATGAATATTATTTAAAATCTGAGAGCCAAGTAATAAATTTCTTTGAAATGCCCGAGTCCAACCAGGACGAAGCACGCAACAGAATCTATCTTCCTGCATATGATTCAGTGCAGAATAGGGGAAAAAGTAACTAATAGTTTATAGATCAGAAACTAATGAATTCTTATTGGCAATCTTTGTTAAAGGACAGAGATTGCTATTTCATGTGCTAGTGTTGTGGATAGGAAAAGAGCTTTAGGATGGCATCTATCTTTAGGAGCACTTACGGAGAAAAACATCTAAAATTTAACAAGCTTTTAATGTATTTTCCAACTGCGATTAAACAAGTAAAATAGGAACAAAAAAGTATGCTTTCTCTTTACCAAAAAAGTCGGAAACTGTTTTTTGTAAACTAGAGTTATCATTAAAACAATATCTGAGAGCTTCTGAATTTCAACTGTTAGAAACTGTAATGTAAAAAAATTGTCAAGAAAATGGGTATATCTTTGCGAATGCAACCATTACACACAATAATTTCTTGTAATTTCCGTGGAAATAAATATGATATCAGCTCTCTACCATGCTCCTGCAATTCTTTCCAACATGTGCTAAGAGTGTCTTTAGATGTAATCAAGCTTGGGTTTCACTTGAATGAAAATAAAACAATAAAGTCCCACTCCTTATGATGCAGCCAGTGTTACCAGAGAGTTTAATTCCACCCTGCGCAGGGAAGAACTGTAAATAATCTTGTAAATGTTTTATTAATAATTCATCTTGCTGTAAATACTGTGCTATTAAGGCTAAAGCAAAAACCCATGAACAACAAAATACTCGGAAGAGAACGATTCAACAGAACAATTACAAGTCAACAAAAAAGAGTATGATCTAGCTTTCAGAATTTCTGATATATTAATGCTTTATGTACGCATATTGATATTCTGAAATTATTTTTTAATACACATTATTTTACTAATATTATTTAATTAGTTTTTTTAGAACTCTGTATTATAATTTTATATTTATATTCGTTTCCATAAAAGCTCAAAGATGCTTCTCATTTTTTATATTTATTTAGAACATATTATTTCTTGTATCATTGTTCTTTGTTGGGTAAATTATAAAAAACAATATCCGCAAAACAATACCCGCAATATTCTTTTGTGCAAATTGAAAATATAAATTAATAGAAATAAATAAAAATTACATTTGAACTGAAACTACTGTGGGCCTGGTTCCCTAGTTCTTCTCAAATTTAAAGCAGTATGTAACAAAATTAAAGCCATAATTGAATACTTGGCAATTAGGATAAGTTTGTAAACTGAAGAATGAATAGTTCGTCATAAGGATAATAAGGCTATTTTTTTTTCTCCTTAGCATACTGCCGTTTTATTCAATGCGCTAACTCAGGCATGCTTGCATTTTCTATTTCGCTTTTTAACGCTCACGTTGGTAATAATTAAGTAGTTTTAAACAAACTGAATGATGAAGTTTCAGATTTTCTTGATTCCCTAAACGGTTAAATAATTTTAAAAAATAACTTATCTTTGGAAAAAAAGCTTTTCGTATTTTATTCCAAATTTTTTCATAGCTGCTAAAAAAGGAATTTTACTTATAAACCAACAAAGATAGAACTATATAAACACGTTTAGGTTTTTCAAGCCCTTGTTCTGTTGCAACTGTTGCCGCATTTTTAGTGCTTTACCTCCTACGGTTCGCAAGTTATGAGTGTTTTAGTAAACGGCGCCCCCCTGCTGCTTTCCCCTTCCCCCGGGGATGTCGACCGCCGAGGGGGGGACGACGACATGTGTTTTTACAATCACTATAGTGCCTGTAACAATAATCAAAAATAATTTTGCGTCAGATCTTCCATGCATGCTCAAAACCCCCTTCAGATCTTGAACTCTACTACGGATAGTGTTCGAGCTTGCTACTGTCATTTCGTTTTTCAACGCGTTGAAAGTACTTAAATAGTTTTAACTAACTGATTAATGATATTTAGGACTTTATTTCAAAAAAAATCAAACAATTTTGATTTGAAATTTACTTTGGTCAAAAAAAGTTTGTTTTGCGCTTTTTATTCAAAAATTTGCTTATTTGCGAGAAATGGAATTTTACTCGGAAACCAACAAAGATAGGTCCATAATCATATTAAGCTTTTATGAAGCCCTTGTTTTGTTGCGTCGATTGCCACTTTTTTCAGTGTTTTATCTCAAATAGTTCGCGAGTTATGAGAGTTTTAACAAACGGCTCCCCCCACTGCTTTCCCCCTCCCCCGGGGTTGTCGACCACCCAGGGGAGCGACGACATGTGGTTTCATAATCACCATCGTGCCTGTAACAATAATCAGTAATAATATTGCGTCAGCCTTTCCATGTATGCTCAACCCCCTTCAGATCCTGGACTAAACAGTATGAACATGTCGGATTTATAAGTTTTTTTTTTTTTTTTTTTTTTTTTTTTTGCCCTTTTTCTTTCAGTGGCAACCAAATAAGCAGGTTTGAACAGTAAAGCTAACATACAACAGATAACAAAAATGCAAAATAAAAAACATATAAAAAAAGGAAAAATTACAGTTACTGCCGTTTACCTGCCACGGCAGTGCTCCACTCTGCCGGTAAATTTATGACACCATACCAATGCCTCAACCATACATTCATGCCGCCGCAACAGTGTTACACCAATAAATATATGCCACGACCACAACAACATTTCATCTTTCTTGGGATCTCTAGTATTTTCCCTGATGTTATTTTTGTGCTCTATACTAGTTTCTGAGTATTATATCTCATATTTATTCAGATGAGCTGAAACAGGCACTGTTTGAGCGAACCTACAAATCAAAGAGAAATACTTTGCAATTGAATTTTTCAATTACCTTTTTAAAGTTTGTATGTTTTTTTTTTAATTAATTATTTTATTTTTACAATTTTCATGTTTATTATTAGCCTTTTTTTTTTAATTTCATGAACAAAATTACCGATGGCATGTATTTCGTTATATTTTCCCTCAAAAGTCAGTTTTGTCACAGTTGAATTCCTTTTAATTCAATTGTACCATTTTAAAGATATCTTTCAAGAGAAGAATAAATTCCGATTCAAGCTTGTTTAGTAATCGACTGACGCTGAATCAGTGAATTGGTTTTGACATCGCAATTAACTCTGTCATGCATTCTCTTTCGAATTAATGGTTAATTCAATCATTGATTAAAGATCGAAACACAAACCATCTCTTTAGATCTAATTTAATTAAGATGAATGCACACACTCTTCAATTAATAATTAAGAGCTATTCAGTTGCAAATGCCATTTCTGCTGAGGGAAATTTAATGAATTCTATTTTTATCGGCGTAGCTCTTAATCTGCTCAAAATTGGTTACTGATGAGAATAAATGGAAATTATTAGGTGGCGAGTTAAAAATAATTACTGAGGTTAATTTTTCGTGGTATTTTAAGGTTAGGAAAAACTTTCACAATAAAACAATACTTTGTATTTTCGCAGTGGAGTCCACCTCAAGGTAATTCCGTTTTAATAGATTTAGCATTTACATTGCACAAAACCTTCTACAAATACTCGAAATAGCTTCGCAAATAATATTCGAATTATTGCTTCACTATACAAAAACATGGACTCCACTTCTATGTAATGCAATTAAACTTTGAAGTTTTTCAAAACCAATAGTTAAGTAATATTTTTGACTTAATGATGGGCGTATCTTATAAGATGAGAGTTACTGAGCAAAATTAATTGTTCAAATATTGTTTATGGAAATCTTCAAATTTAATTACATTGCATATACATAGTCTACAGATGGAGGACAAAATAATATGATCACCTGTGAAATAAGGAAAAAGCTTTATTAATAGGGGGTTGGACCACCCTTTGATTGAAGAACAGATTGAATGCGACGGCGGATAGATGCATAAAGGTCATGGGCAACATTTAAAGGAATATTAAGTCATTCCTCTTGCAGAATGGTCTCTAATTCCGAAAATCCGGATGGAGGTGGAAATCGGGAATGAAGTTTGGACTCTAAATATCCCCATAAATGTTCAATAATATTTAAGTCCGGAGACTGAGGGGGCCAGGCGAGATGTTCAACTTTACTGTCATGCTCTTCGAACCATTCTTGGACACATCTGGCAGTGTGTATGGGGGCGTTGTCGTCTTGAAAGAGCGGTCGCTCTCCAGGCTACACAGTCTGGACAAACGGATGGACATGATCCTCTAGAATGCTCAGATAGTGATTAGATTTGATACGCCCATGCAGAATAACAAGTGGCCCAATACCACGCCACGATATCGCACCCCATACCATAATTGAGTCACCCCCATGCTTCACAATCGGCAAGAGGCATTCAGGATTAGGGCGTTCGCAAGACATAAACGCGCCAGGTAGTCTGAAATAGGGTAAATGATGATTCATCTTACCATATTACCTGTTGCCACATCTGTAGGGACCAAACTTTGTGGTCTCTGCACCATTGGCGTCGCTTGAAAGCATTAGTTGCTGTCACCAAGGATTTTCGAATTGCCACTCTGCCATAAATGTTCGCAGCATGAAGTTCCCTTTTGACAGTTTTTGTTGAAACGGAGTCCTGGAGATGGCTGTTCATTTCAGATGTTATTTCGGATAAGGATTGCTTGCGCTTTCGGGCTACTATGCGCTTCAAAGCTCTTCTATCCCTATCAGCAAGCTTTGACTTTCGGCCACTGTGGTGCTTTGAAGACGTCGTCTTACCTTCTTTCGTGTATGCTGTCATAACCTCTGACACCATACCTCTTGCACACCCCAAAAGCTTTGCTGTTTCCGTAACCGATACTCCACTTAAACGCGCCCCAACAATAATTCCTCTTTGGAACTCTGTAAGGTCTGACATCTCAACTTATTACAGAAATTTAGAACCAAGCACGCAACATTTGTGACTGCTGTTGAGACACTGATAGGTTCCTCTTCACGCTCACCAGGTGGCAGACTTCTGTTGCAGGTGGCGTGGCTGTACTATAGGTGTGAAATACGGCATACTTTTTCATAGGTGTTCATATTATTTTGTCCCCCATCTGTATGTTCATCATTAAGTTCAGGCAACAAGAATCTAACTAATTTGGAGTCAGGGGCGCCCCGAGCTTAAATTTTTAGGATGGCGGAAATTCTCAATTTGGCGAATGATGATAATTTTGTCGAATGGAACTCCAAATTTTGAAGAATCGTGGGACAAATATTTCCAAATAAACAAATTTTTGGAAGGTCACGGTGACCTTCCATCGGGGCGCCCCTGTTTTGATTCTTTGTATGGTGTTTTGTGCGACTATAATACGTCTGTTACCGTGAAATTGCCCCTCAGCATTGTTGAAGTCCAACCTTGGATGAGTTCTTTTCAATACATATCGATAATATATCGATAGCAATGCTAACCGGATTGCTACCGCCTTTTTCACGAATAGGGCCCTTAGACTCGTTTTTCAGTGATTGTCAATCATGTCTCCCCCCCCCCCCCCCCCCCCAAAAAAAAGTTTTGTAGCATTAACTCGAATTAATAACGTCAGGTATTTTATTGTGCAGAAGCATTTGTTTCCGCATATAAGGAATGTAAGCAAAAGTGATGTTAAAAACTAGCTGTCATTTGGCAACATCTTGGCGATCGTCGCCATATTGGGTAGTAAAAATGAGGTGCTGGATCCAGTCCGAACTTATTGATATAGGGGAAGTTTGCCAAATTTCTTTTCGAATCATATGGTATGCTAAATTATTCACAACATCTATATCAGTTATGTAAAACTGTCTTTCCGGTACTGGTTTTCTAGGAAATGTATGTGGTTAAAATGTTTTCCTCACTTTAAGAAATATTTGAATTGTGTGTGTTTGTGTGTGCGTTTTAACATGCACTTCATTTCGTAACTACTACTGCAGTTTCAGATTTCAGACGAAAACAAAAAAAAACTTTGAAATTTGCTTAGTTTGGAAGCGCCATTCTGGATCGTTACTATACTTTGTAAGAAGGGTCTACAAATTAAAATATCTATAGGAATTTAAGTTTGACTTCTAATGCGGACATAAGTAAAGGGTATTTTTTTAGAGGTACAGAACTTGAGGTTCAAATAAAGCACCGTTAAATGATATAAATCGCCATGAATTTGGCTTTATTCGAAAGATGATTCTTTGCCATTTTCATTTAAATGTGATTTCTGGTATATGGCCACTTCGGCTGGCTTGGAGAACGTCTAATCGGGAAGTCCAATTTTCTATCACTTTTTGCTGCAAGGGGGCCGTATGTTAGTGATATGTGGCGAATGTTCTTGTTCAAGGAGTCAATCGTCTGTGGCTTATCGATGTAAACCGGAGACTTCACACAGCCCCACAAAAAATAGTCCAGCGTAGTTAAATCGCATGATCTCGCAGGCCAATTCACGGGTCCATTAAGCGAATTATTCGTTCACCGGAAGTTTCTTTCAATAAATCAATTGTGACACGCGCTGTGTGTCGTGTTGCACCGTTCTGTTTTCTGTTCATGATGAAATGACAAATCAAACTAAACACAAAACAAGTGACAACTATCAAAATGGCCCACAGATCACACAGTGATCCCGACTTAAAGTTCTATACCTCTAAAATAAAAAAACACCCTTTACAAGTACGTTTAGAAAATAGAAATAAAGAAAAGGCGCGTTTTGTTACGCCAAAAAAAAAAATAAAAATGTTAAATCTAGAACGTAGATTTCAAATTATTTCTTGCGCACTAAAAGTTAAAAAATTCAAACGTGGCCGGGCATGAAATTTTATGAACATTGCAAGATATGCGATTAATAATGTTATTATTGAACGAAGTGCTAGATAATGTTCCTAAAGGTCTAAAAGCAGAATGAAAAAGTTCAATTTGTTTGGCTCAGTGAAAAGAAATTTGTTTTCCGTCATAAATTAATATGAAAAAATTAATAATATAAATTTGCGGCTGACAATAATCAGCTTAGCGAAACCTATTTAATGCAAAATTATGCAATATTTATAGCGTCGTTTGCATATAATATTACTTATTCAACTATTTTTCCTCTAACTCCCATATGAGTCATAAGCAACTGGAATTTTTAATAACTTCAAAAATATGCTTGCATTTTTGAATGAATTTATTTAATGCTTTTATCTTTGTGCAAAGTTTAGTATCTAGTGCAAAGAATTATCTGAGGAGCACAGTAACATTGTTGCTTCAAAAATCCGTCTGAGCAGCAGGTTTAATCCTCATTTAATTTTCTTTATCATAGTAACATAGTAGAATGTTTGACTTCTAATTAAAAGGATAAACAGTTGTTAAGTCTCTTCATATTTAATTAACAAATTGGCTCTTTTGATGTAACAGTTTGTGTTTGTTTTTTGCGCTCGATGTCAAGCTCGTTTGTTGAATCAAAGAGCGTAATGACAACCAGATCTTTTGATCTAATTGAAATAATTAAAGGTTCTGTTTAATGCTTAGTGACATTTGTAAAGCGGAAATTTAAATTTTCATTAAGTCTCTAAATACGTGCTGGTTGACATTACCAGCACGTGTTTGGTTCTCAAATATTAACTGTAGTCAACTCATTTTGTCAAAAGAGTTTTTCCTTAAACTGAATTGAAATGTTTACTGTTTTTGTTTACTTATTTTGTTTACACTATTTACAATTAGAAAGTTAAAATTTGGTAGGTATAGACTCTGAATAGGGGTCTAGTTGTGCATCTATCCTGTTGGTTGCATTTGAATGTTCCAAAAGGGGTCTCTTATACGCTCTTTAGGGCAAATCAGCGTTAATTTAATTGCAAACTGAGGTGATGTTATAAATTGGCTACCACCTATAGCAAGGGTTCCCACCTAGAGGGGGGGGGGGTCATGGCAGAGACTGCGCCATTGAAATTCTTAGGGGAGTTGATATGGGGGGTATTTTTCTTATTTGGGGGTGAGGTGTGCCCTTGCTGTTTGGGGGATGGGCCCCTCTGCCTATAATGATATATCGGCAAGCTTTTGATCGCCAATTATTTATCACCAAGTTAGCGACAAATTTGGCGAAACAAAGGATTTTTCGAACCTGGTTTCAATTTCGCGATATTTAGCGAGTTATTCATTGAATCATGTTAAAATCGTCGATATTGAGAATCTCTGAAAATAACTTTTTTGCGTTGGTTCGTGGCAAGCTAGTGATGTAAGTATTTTAAAGTGTTTCCTTACTCGTTCTATGGCTCAATAATGTTGTATTTTTGTTGGTATTCACGTTTTATGAAATTTTAGATCATAGACGCTAAGAAAAATATCACTTTTCTTTACATTTGAAAGTTCAAATCTTTACACCTACCATTGTTTCATAAGTGTTGGAAAATGTCTAAAAAGCTGTTCTTTTAGGATATGTTGCTTATCGTACGTGAGTACACAACTCCATTCTTTTGAGTTTTTCACAAACATAGATTATTTGATAGACGTAAAAGAAACTAGTATGGGATCCATACCGGATTTTTTAGTCTACTTTCCCAGTAAAAGTCAGAGAAAGCAGAAAAAAGCACGGAAGAAAAGAAGGCTTAATGCATCTTAAAAATATCGCGAAAAAGGAAAAAATGTCAAAAATAAATATAACAAGAGAATAAATATTGAAAAATAAAAAATTGTAGGTATTTAGATGGGGGGGGGGGTGTCTGTCTGTCCGCCCCCCCCCCAATAACTTTTGACTGAAAAGTACGATTCGAACAAAAATTTTTTTTGTTCGAAAGATCTCAGCAGGGACACCTAAGTCCCATATTTCATTTTTTGATTTTTCGTTCAATTTTGAACAGTTCAAAACAACTTTACATTAGCGCCTACGAGGAAATTCAAAGCAAATGCAAATCCTGCACTTAGAGGAGAGTTTACTTTAAACAAACTTTGTTAGAAAAAGCTCTTGATGAAGAAAATATGTGTAGAAAATATCTTTTTGATTTGAACAGTTTCCCGTTCAATTTTGAACAGTTCAAATCCTTTAATATTAGCGCCTACAGGGAAACTGAAAGTCAATATACTCCATATGATCAAATTATTGGGACATTTTCAAAATTCACATTTTTAAGGATTTTCCGAGAAATAAAAGACTAATTGCTTTGTAACTTTTGTCGTATAAAAAGTATGGTTTAGCTGTCATTTCCATTAAAATTTATATCACCCATGCATTTAAGGGACCAGCAACAAATTAAGGAAAACAAAAATGTTTTTTGACCATCGTTCATCATAAATAACTGAGAGTAAGCTGTAAATTTCAGAAATTATTAACCTTATTATGAACAATTATTTTACTTACTTTCGAGAAAATATCGCTGATATTCATGAAAATATAAGCATTACTTTCAGAACTACGAATTTTATTTGAAGATTTTTGGCTCATAACGCGTAACATTTTCCATCAAAGCTTTCCAAACTTTCAGAAAACATGACAGCACACAAAAAAAGTATAATATCAAAATTTCTAATTGAAATGTTGAAAATTTGATAAAATATGGATATTTAAAGCAATTAATTTTTCTCTGCGCATGCGCGAAAGATAGCAATTTATAACTTTCAAAATCCAAACCCTAACTAGATTCTCCAACTCATTAAAAAACTTTACTTCAATATCTTAGAAATTCCGAAAGTTACCAGCGATATAATGAGCCAAATTTGAATAGATTTTGGATAGGCGACGACTCGTTAGGGATCGTTTGCAAGTTTGCAACGTTTGCTTGCAATCGCTACACTATTAAAAATTACGTCCACCGTTGCACCAAAGAAAGGGGCAAATTTGCTGCAACCTATATTCAGTGCACGATTGAACCAAAACAGGGTGTTTTATATCACTCCCAAGTTTCGTGCGTAGTTGAACCATATTCGTCATTCCATCTTTCTCCAACCATAGGAGTTAATCTGAACCATGTATCGTGTTCTCCTTTTCCCCTATAACTGGAGCGGAGTAGAACCATAACTCACGTTTTCGTTCGTCGCATTCTTGGAGTGAAATTGAACCATAACTCGGGTTTTCGTTTCTTGCATTGCTGGGATGAAGTTGAACCATAACTAGCGTTTTCCGACTTTCATTTGTTGGTACGTGGTTGAACCGCTAACAATATTCTGATTTCCTCATTTAGGTGTTAAATTTAGCCATTTGCTTTACTTGATTTATATTTTGTTTTCGTGGAAAATAAGTAATTTTGTGAGGATTTTAAAAAGTTCCCTTTTTTTCGATTTTCTTTAGAAAAGTTAATATTAGATGTACTCGAGAACCCTTTATAATATTTTCAGTCAAAATTTTACATTGTTCTCAAGAATAGAGTACTTAAAATTAGCATCTTTCATCGTCAAAATGACCACAGGTTTATCATACTCTTTAGTGTTATAACATTAACGCAAAAGGTAGAATTTGCTATGCAGGCAGATATTAAACAACTATTTATTTATTTTTTGTGATTTTTGCTAAAACCATTAACTGCATTAAAAAAATGAGCAATTGGAATAAATAAAGATAGATTAAAAAGATTTTTAACGTACGTATGTGACAATTCCTAATTAAAAACTTAATTAAAAAAATATACATTATTTAAAATAAGAAATTATCCTTTTTATACATTTCTTGATATTTTAAGAGTTGCATAGCTGGGAGGGAAAAAAGAGAAAATATTGCTATTGCAATTACAGTAAAACCTGTGTAAGTTGACCACTTGCACTTTGATGATCAACTAGACAGGTTGTCAACTTATAGAGGGTAGTAAAGAATTTTTTTTTCTTTTTTTTTTTTTTTTTTGTCATTTCTTGTCTCATGCATTCATTTTAACTAATTGGAATACTTTAAACTCACTTTCATTGTTTAACATTACTTTAAAACAATAAGAAAAAATGTTGTTTAAATATTTTTAGAGATTATTTACCAGAATGACTCGTAAAGTATCATACAAATTTAAAATTTCTGTGAATCAATCAAAAAAAGAAAAAAGTGTCGTTACTGATGAAAAACAACTTACTTGATATTAACAATTCCTAAAAATTCATAAGTCGGAAGTTACTCAAATTCTTCATTTGATTTTTTCTTGAACATTTGTAACCATGGTAATAATCTACTTTTCAACAAAATAACTCCTTATTGAAGTTTGGCGCATTTTCTGGGACATAACATCAGGCCAATGTTTTTCGATGGAAACATAAATATTCATAGGATTTTCTAAAATGTCTGGTTATTTATTTGAGGCATAACTGATGAAACCTCTAGTACAATTTAATGCTTTTGCCTGTTGGTCAACTTACAAAGGTTTTTTTTTTAGGGATGCACCAGATAGTGATTTTGCCGGATACCGGATATCAGATGCCCCCTTACCTGCCGGATTCGGATACCCGACGGATATCTCTCACATTTTTACCGGATAACTGCCCGATATCCTGCAAAAAACTGTCGGATATCCGGATCCGGAGTGGTTTGACGGATCGGATACCTCATAGTTCCGGATAGTTAAAAAATCAGCCGGATACCGGATATCCGGTTCATCCCTAGTTTTTTACATTTCTCCAAACCAAAGCTGGTGTATATTAGTGGTCAAGATAGAGAGGTTTTCCTTCATTATATAAGACTAGCAAAAATACCCGGCGTTGCCTGGGTTAGTAATAATTATGAGAAACAATCGTTACTTGCCCTTGTTTTATGTTTTAAGCGAAAGAATTTAAAACAACCTTTTTGACGTGATTAAAAATCGAGCTTCTTCCTTACTCATTAAACTAAAATAGCAATAAGTATAAAGAACAAAATAGTATTCAATTAGAAACGAAAGCACATTTAAGCATATACAAATTTGAAGAATTTCCGAAATATGAAATTAAACTTTACATGTTTAAAAAGATTTATCTGTTGGTACTTTTTTTTTTTTTTAATCTAAAACCTTCTCTGTATGGCTATTGAACTGTTTTAAAAAATGTAGCCTCCCGTGTTCCCCTTACACTTGCTTTAGTTATTTTGGGAAATTTCAATTTTTGTGGGCACTTGGTGCGGTTTAAAATCTTACCAAACTTGCGGGAATCATTTTGGGACACTTTCCATAATACTCCCCCTCCTTACTAATTTTTATTATGGAGATATTGTTGCCAGATGCTGAGATACTTTTGGTCGAAATAAAATGGCGCTAAACGGTTTCATCCGAAATGTTTCCAAAATAAGTAGTAAAATTTGGCGATTGTTTGAAATCGTGCAAAAAGAAAAATTAATGGAAGTTTTTGTGCGGTTTATGGATTTGCCTAATTTAGTTGTTGAATTATTTTTAAAAAGTATTTTTTTTTTTTAAGTATCTTTGATTGGCGATATTTTGTTTATATGGTGAAAGCTGAGAAGCATTATTACGTAGTCTTTGGGCTCAAAAACAGCGACAGTGGAAAAAACTGCCAAATGCATCAGCTACTGAAATCTTTCTGAAAAAGTTCTGGCGATATTTCTGCTGGTTGGTTGGATATAGTGAGCAAGTGTCTAATCAGCATAAATAATAATAATAAACCATTAATTACATAAGTTCCGTTTAAAAGTGAAATCATCAGCCAAATCCATTTATTTTTAGCCAATCTTGTGGAAAAAAGTTACTTTAAGATTTGACTTGAGAAAAGCCTCAAAAAGTCAGACGAAACGCAAAAATATTCAACAATACAACAATTCGTGGGAGTTGAGATGACACACTAAATAATGACTTGGGTTGATGAAAGCCTTCGAACAGGGAACAAAAAAGCTCATAACTCGTTTTTTATACAACTTAGAAACTTCGAACAGATGCTATCTTCAGCAGAAAAATTGGCGCTTTCGATGGACATGTAATGTTAATATGTGCACGTTTTTTTCCACCCCCATATTGGGGCATTTATGCGAAAATTGGGACTAAAATTGGAATAAAAAGGGAACTATCAATCGGATTTTTTTCGAACTGGTCTATAAACCTTCCCAGTACCAAACTGAACAAACGGTGAAAGTTTCAGCCAAATCTGCCGGGTAGTTTCTGAGATCTTAGGGAACAAATTTACCAAACTCCATTTTTATATATATAGATAGGACTAATTCCGTTCCTGACAAAAGCGGTCAACTTAGACAAGTGGTCAACTTTACAGGTTTTACTGTATTCCTAATTGACATTCATTTTTTATCTTTATATTTTTTTCCTTAACATCAATCTAATTGTAATCTAAAAAAACGTTAACTACATTTCGAACCATTTTGACAATCAAAATGCATTAATAAAGTAAAAAAGAAATTAATACCAATAAGGTACTACAGTTCTTAAAATAGGTTACGATTTATTGTTCTCAAAGGTTTTATAATTTCTGACTTAAGGAGCCAAAATTTTTAACTGATATGCTGTTTTTAGAAGATGCCTAATTTTTATTATGTTAAAATTTCCAGTCAGTTATTAGTTGAGATACTATGCATACAGTGGCAAGAACATAAAATATTGATAATTACAGAACTCTGCTACTTATTTTCCTTTAGGAATGCAGGATATTGATTTTTACAGGATATCCAGCACTAGATGTTTTTATGGGGGCGTACATTTATTTTTCACTTTACGCCATCACACAGCAGTAAATTATAACTTATCTGACGTCATAAAAACCTTCTATATGTTTCGAAATATAATTTACAACAGCTGTCTCTTTCAATTATTTATATTAATAGTGTTGCATTAAAAGTAATTTACATAATAAAATATTCTGCTTTTTTGAAAAACAATTTATTAGTTGTCTTATCCCCTAACAAAAGAAAAATTGCAAGACTTGCTTCAAAGGAAAAAAGTTCTTAATTTACTCTTTACTGTAATTAGCTTTAAAAAATAGCAAGATTAGCATAGTTCTACCAATAAATTGCATTTTTCATCAAATTTGATAAATCTTTTTAATTTACATAAAGCATGTTTAAATAATGTCTAAATTCCAATAGTGAATTTTCCAGCTTCTGTCTTTGGTATCAGTTGGTTCTCTGTTTAACGACTTTCAAGGGACCACAAAAAATTGTCCTTAAATAGAATGCTTTTAACACTACAGTGGACCATCTGGGAAGGTGAAAAGCGGTTGTTGAATAGAGAAAGTCGTTAAATAGAGTGTCGTTAAACAGAGAGCCAACTGTACTTTTCTTTTTCATCCAGAAAATTACCAGTAGTTGGATGATCCATACTTTTTTTCCTATTAGTATTGTTTGTTTTAGTTTTTAATTAAGAATTATTTTTTAATTAATAAAAAATTTTCAGTAATGTTTATGAGATACATCAAGAAAAATATCTAATTTCAAACTCTACTTATTCTTTTTCCTGAATTATTGTATTAGGGGCCGTCAAATGAAACCCAATCAGTGTGTCTAACTTTGCAAAACACGTAAGGGGATCCATGTAGCTGCATGTGTGGTGATTCCGTGTATTGGTAGAGAGACTGATGCAAGCACAAAGTTTGACTTTACATAGCGACAGTGTGGCTGTACGACTAAGAGAAGGTTGACACTCAACTTTTCGTCCACAACAGAACAGGCGAGTTTGCAGGGACATCTGAAACCCGGTCAATGCGTCTAACTTGGGCATTAGATGTAAGGGGCAACGTCTACTGCAAAGTCTTATGTCTAATGCAAAGTTAGACACACTGACCGTGTTTGAGTTGAATTTTCCTGTGAACTTGCCTGTTCTGTTGTGAACGATAAGTTAAATGACAACCTTCCCTTCCTCATGTAGACATAGTCACTATGTAAAGTCAAACTTTGTACTTGCATCAGTCTCTCTACCTATACATGGGGTCACCACACACACAGCTACATGGAGCCATAAACGTCTAATGCAAAGTTGGACACACTGACCAGGTTTCAATTGAACATCCTAATACAATAACACAATTAAAGTTGTCTTTCATTAAATTTTTCATTCATCAAAAAATTTTCATAGCGTGCATGTTAGTACAATACAAATTCAAACCAATAAAATGTAACCGAGTTACGACAAAGTGTATATAAAATGCTGAAAAAATGAGTTGAAATTGAGTTTGATACACACGAAACTCCTCAAACATAAATTGGAAAAACAAAATTTTACTAATTTAACCAGTAAAAAAAATTTAACTATTAATCAGCAAAAAGTTATTGGAATTTCATTTCACTGGTTAATGGTAAAATAATCCTAGTAAAAAATATCTATCTTGCAATTTTTTTTTCATTTAACATGCATGTCATGTCAATTTTATCCAACTGCAACGAATTCTAAGGGTGGAACATTTCAACCAATACAAATTCAAATCAATAAAATGTAACACAGTTATGACAAAGTCTATATGAAATGCTGGTACAAAATTTATTGAAATTGAGTTCGATATACAAAAAACTTTTCAAACATTAATTGAAAAAACAAAATTTTACTAATTTTACCAGTCGATAAAAATTTACCTATTAAACAGCACCCTATATGGGCGCCCATGGTGAGGCTTACGGGAACTCTTTTCTGTCCTATTCATAAGTTTCGAGGTGGTTAAAGACCTCTAAAGAGGGCGGAGGGTTCAAAATGAACAACGCTCTAGGCGACTGTCAACCGGCCAAATTTTGATCAGATACTCGGCCAATACCGAGTAGTTGCAAAAAATTGAATATTGTCCAAGACAGATATTAAAATTTATAAAAAAGTGCAAGCATATTAAATATTCTGCAATCATTTTACAAGTCAGTTTTAAATTTTGAGAATAATGAAGTTTTTAATGCTTTAATGGAATAAATCTTTATTTTAATGTCCCCAAAGTTAATAAAACTTATTTATTAAAAATTGTGCAAAAAAGGTGAGTATAGAAAATATGAAATTTTTGCATAAAAAATAGATTTTTTCTACAAACAAAAATTAGTTATAAGAAATATAAAAATTCCTTTGCTTAAAAAAAAGGGGAAATAAAACAACATTAAAAGCATAGTGCAGGAACATTGCAGACACGTGTTTTGGCGTTACAGGAAATTCCTTTTTCAATGCACAAAATGTGAGCTTGTAGATTTAAAGGCATCTGACAAAAGTAGGATTTTTTTTGTCGAATGTCTTAACATTTGTTAGCTCACATTTTATGCATCGATAAAGACGTTCCTTCTAACGCAGAAACACATGTGTGCAGTGTTCCTGCACATTTGCTTTTAAAAATAATTTATGTTTGGCGGACTAGAACTAAAATAGATTGGTATAGTTTGTCTTAATTCCAACTTGATCAATCATACCTTTTATTTATTTTTAATTTTAAAAATAATTTTTTTGTAAAATTTTTGACGTAAACAAAATTTTTTTAAATAATGCGAAATTAAATTTCAGCAGGAATTTAGTTTTAAAAACTTTTATATGGACAAAGAGGTCTATACTACTATTCCAATAAGTTCAAAATTGATCACGTGTGTGTCAGTAGTTCTTCTTAAAACATAATTGGTACTTGTTAACTCGGCCGAGTAGTGAAATGCCGAGTACTCGGTACTCGGCTACTCGGCCAAAGTGCTACTCGGTACGTCTCTAGTTTCAAAATTTGTGAAATGATCTATATAACGCAAAAACCTGTATAACGCAAAAGCTCTGGTCCCAAGGTGTGTGTTATAACGGTCTTCTACTGTAAATCACGGTCGGCCATGTTTATTTACTTACCGGGGCGCAGCGCTAAGTACGAAGTTACAATTCTTAGTTTTGTATTATTTTGATGCAGTTAATGCTGCTCATGATTACTTTTGGTTTTCACATTTAAAATAAAGGGTGTCCCAAAATTAACGCAAGATTTGAATTTGCTACAATTTTTGCTGTGAATTGTTGGCAGCCATGGAAAAAGAACAATTTGACAGCTGGGAGTTTAGGGTTAGTAAGAATGGAGTGTTATGCTATTATACAGCCAGCGAAACAATTCAATCACTGCATGAGGAATTTCTTGTTTGTGTACTCTCTCGTTTCGGTGATATGAATTATACCCTAGATCGTGTGATTTTACATCATTAGATTTCTCCCTATGGGGTTATTTGAAGTCAAACGTCTATGTCAGCAATCCCACAACCACCTGCACATTACCTAATTGCGATATCGAGCGCCAGTAACAGTAAACTGCTTGACCCGCCCAAACTTTCATTATTTTTCAAACAATTGTTCGATAATGAAAACGCATTACAGAATCGAAAACGCTCCATTTGTAATAACCCTAGACCCTCAGCTGCCAAATTGTTCTTTTTTCAAGATTGCCCACAATTTATTGCAAAAATGGCGGCAAATTCAAATCTTGCGTTAATTTTGGGACACCCTTTATAACAAATGCAAATAATGTAGACTATAAAATTTTTGCATACCCATGGTAATATTGACTTAAATAATGCATTTTGAGGTTCGCGTAGGCTTAGCTGTATTATATTTAGAGCTTATAGTAAATGTTCCAATTTGTGAACTAATGGTTTTAAAAGAGGTTTTTGATGATCAACTTAAGTACATGAAATACAACTTGTTCGATATTCCATGTTTACTTTTAATGAAGATTGAGGGTTTTTGGTTTGGAAATAAGTTTTAATCTGAACTTATCTTGCGGCTAGGTTCGAGTAGATTAGAATGCTACTTTGCGACATGCCTACGTCACAACCGATCACGTGAGCGAGAATCTCGATCTCGCAAGCTGACGAGCTTGGAATGACTGCCCAGATCACTGGGTGCCGCAGGAGGAGGTGAGAGGCGTGGCAAAGTGTCCATAGTAATAATAATATGTACATAAAACTAGAGTAGGATGCCGTGAGAAAATTCTAATTCTTCAAAAGGTGCTGCAAATCGTTAAAGTTTGGGAATGCTGCGTTAGAAGGCACCAGTCGATGGCGTGGTGTTCAGAAGGAGTCAGGGGTTCCGAAACCCTTACTCAAGAAAAGAACGCGTCTTGGGAAAGCGAAGTTATTTTAACAAAAAGAAAAGCAAATAATGTTGGGGGGAAAATTCGATTCTTTCAAAAAGAAATCTTTAAATTAAAAATATTTCACAGATGCATTTTATTGCTTTGCAACTTAAGTTCCCCTCTCTTTCTTTCCACCCCCCCCCTCTTTTTCCCTAGTCAGTCTGAAAAGAACGGTCTTCAAAATTTTTCTCTCCTTAACTCTCGTCCCCTGCAAGAAATTGAAAATAAGTTTTAGTAGTTCGATTGGAGTAATAATGGAAATTGATGTCCTAAAAATGCATTTATTCAGGCACTTTTCGACCATCAATTTCCAAACATTTCTGGAGGAAGGTCCCTGGATTAACATCCTTTCACTAAGGTAACGACCCTTTATTTTTAAATAATTTAAAAAAAGCAAAAGTAATTGGTCATATTTACATACGATTTCCTACCCAAACCAATAAATCAAATTTATTTTACAATTCCAATACAAGAATTACCCCAAACTAAACAACCAATTGTAAAATAAACACTGATTTTAAATATTATGCGACAAAGTATTTTAATGCCTAACTAATTATATACAATCTCTTAATTTTTATTCACCATTTGAAGTCTGTGCCTCCTATAAACTACTAGCTAACCTAACTGACAACCCACCTTTCGTGTTAGTCAAATTTGTGTTTAGCTCAGGATCCGGTGGGTTAACCCTGAGCTAAACACTAATTTGACTAACACGAAATTAATCTTTGAAACCAAACCTAGTGAGTTACAATAGGTAGTAGTTTATAGGATTTTAATTTTGAAAAACTTTGGAGGAAAATCCCTAACCTTTAATTACTTCGAAAAATCTCCAAAGATAACCTGAAATTGAGTTTTATCTTTCAGGAGAGGATTCTCTCTTCCTTTTCAAAAATTACTTAATGTTGTGGAAAAATCAGAATTGCTTTTGAAAAGAACATTAAAATAAAAAATTTCAAAAGTTGCTGACTATTCATTAGGTAATCATGCTAACGTTATCAAAACCGCTAACGTTTCCAAATATGGTCCGCAATCACGTTTTTCACAACTTCAATTATGAAAAAAATTTGGACGACGCTCCGACTGCTCTCGTATGAAATCTGAAAATGAAAAACCTACAATTTTGAAAAGTGGAGAGGGTTTAAATCCCACCACCTAGTATCACTGAATATCTCTTAAAAACTTCGACTTCGTTTTTTAAGACTTCAATTTCAAATTTGTTTTTGGGCCGAAAACCAAAACCGCACTATCCATAACATCATCAAAATTGGTCCGAAACTGCGTTTATTAAACTTCAATTTCGAAAAATTGAACAGAGGGGTGATGGATTTCTCTTTCTCTCTTTTTTTTTTTTTAAAGAATTGAATTGGGCAAGCAATTTAAAGAAGTCTCGTTCCTTTCATTACCCTAGTGTCAACAAATAGTTCATAATAGCATTTTTAAAATTTTAATTTCTAAAAATTATCGCAGAAAGCCCCCGAATTTTCCCTCACCGTAGCATTACCAGAATCTGTCTAAACCTGCGTTCTTTGCACTACAATATTTTGGACTAATTCCCCCCCCCCGCCCCCAAGCAAGAGTTTTTTAATAGTGCACTCCTTTTTTTTTTTTTGGTTGCGCCACTGGGTGACAGTGTGAAGTCCTTGCCCCACCTTGAAAAGAATGAAAAGATCATGGCATTGTTGCTCCCCCCCCCCCCAAGAAAAATGGAAATTGCAAAAAGGGGAAAGGGGGAGGAGGAGCTGATCTTGGTTTTGGGCCCCCTCTAAAATAAAAACATATATACGCCACCGATTCTAATAGCTCAGTATGCCGATGATACATGTTTCATCTCAAAAAATTATGGCCAATCGTTTGCCGCCCAATTAGGACTCTAAAAACAGACGTTCAAAATCAACAAATGGTTCAATAGATGGAGAATACAGATTAATGCTAGCAAAACTACCGTCATCTTTTCGCTAGAAGAGTCCCCCTTCGCTCCCCACCCAAGCTCAGCTTAAAACTTATTTTCAAACCAAAAACCCTCAATCTTCATTAAAAGTAAACATGGAATATTGAACAAGTAGTATTTCATGTACTTAAGTTGATCATCAAAAACCTCTTTTAAAATCATTAGTTCACAAATTGGAACATTTACTATAAACTCTAAATATATCTCTAAATATACAGCTAAGCCTACGCGAACTTCAAAATGCATTATTTAAGTCGATATTACCATGGGTATGCAAAAATTTTATAGTCTAAATTTTTTGCGTTTCTTATATTTTAAATGTGAAAACTAAAAGTAATCATGAGCAGCATTAACTGCATCAAAATAATACAAAACTAAGGATTGTAACTTCGTACTTACCGCTGCGCCCCGGAAGGTAAATAAACATGGCCGACAGTGAGTAACTTCATTTCACTTCGTTGGTTGAACAGAAGCTCTGATTGGCTGACGATGAAAGCACCTAATTTTGGTGCTTTATGTTTTGATTCGAACCTAAACGTGACACGCGGTGGTTGATGTGAACACAGTTGAACCAAACTATGGTTACATCAACAGTGGACTTTCAGTTTGAACCGTATTATGGTTAAAGGTCAAACAGATATTTTTTACAGTGTAAGAGTGATTCATGATAAAATAGATTATTCGCGGACGATCCCTCACGATTCGTAATCAGACCAAGAGCTATTCAAATTCAGCTTATTAGAACGCTGATAACTTTTTGAATTTTTAAGATGTTGAACTGAAATTTTATTATGGGTTGGAAAATCTAGTTATGGTTTAGATTATGATGGTTATAAATTGCTATCTTTCACGTATGCGCAGTGAAAACTTAATTGCTTTAACTTTCATATTTCATCAAATTTTCAAAATTTAGATTTCAAATTTTAGTTTTATACTTCTCTTGTGTGCTGTCAAGTTTTCTGAAAGTTTAGTAAGTTTTGATGGAAAACTTTGCGTGTTTTGAGCTAAAAATCTTCAAATAAAATTCGTAGTTCTGAAAGAAACGCGTATATCTTCATGAATATCAGCGATATTTTCTCGAAAGTACGTAAAATAATTGTTCATAGTAAGGTAACTAATTTTTGAAATTTACAGCTTATTCTCAGCTATTTACAGTGAACGATGATCAAAAAACATTTTTGTTTTCCTCAATTTGTTGCTAGTCCCCTAACTGCATGGGTGATGTAACTTTCAATGGAAAATAACAGCTAGAAAATACCTTTTATGTGACAAAAGTTACAAAGCAATTGGTCTTTTATTTCTCGAAAATCCTTCGAAATGTGAATTTTTGAAACTGTCCCAAAATAGTGAAGATTCCGAATATTGTTCGGAATCTACACTATAATTCCGGTCATATAGTGTAGATTCCGAAATTAAAGGCGAATTTACTTCAAAAAAATTTTGTTGGAAATAACTCTTGACGAACAACTTCGACTCTGAAAATTTTGGGGTACCTGATTCCAATTCGTCGGATTCCGAAACTCCGTAGCTTTGGCAAAAATTTATACACTGAAGGGAAATGACTGAATCCGACTCTCGTAAATGTAAAATCTTCAACTCTGACTCCTACTCCTTTTTTTTTCAAAATAAGTCCGACTCTGACTCCGTAAACATTGCAGAGTTGCGGACTTTAAGAAAAATTAATCGATTCCAACTCCGAGTCTTTGAATTAAAAACCTTCGACTCCCGAATCTGACTCTTTTACCCCAAAATGAAATTGTCTCCGACTCCACAGCCATGGTTTTTACTTTGAAATAGTTACTACTGATATGATATGTTTTTATTTTCACGCTAAAGCTTTATTTAACTTATGTATTCAGTGTATGGCGGAGAAATTCGGAGCGCTGTATGTTTCTACGTAATGATATGAGCAGACGATTTTTTTTTTCTTTGATAATGAAAATTACTTCTTTAAGTTGACATTTTGTAGTTTTTTATTTATTTTACAAGTACAGTTATTTATTTTTAATAACTTTTTGGCAAACAAACGATTTTTTTTTTTGACAGTGTATATATTTTAATGAGCTTATTACCTTTAATTCTTTTCTTCTTTTTAAAAGCGATTAAAGATATTTTTAATGAAAAAAAAATATATCTGTTGCTTTTTAGCCTTCTTTCACAGTAAAAGTCAGAAAAAGAAGAAATAAGTATGAAAAAAGGCTTAATGCGTCTTAAAAATATCGTAAAAAACAAAAAAAAGTCAAAAATAAATAAAATAATTAAATAAATATTGAAAAATTAAAAATTGGAAAGTAGGGTATTGAGATGGGGAAAAATGTCTGTCGGTCTGTCTGTCTTCCCCTCCCCCCCCCCCCACAATAACTTTTAAAGGAATAGTCCGATTCGAAAACTTTTTTTGTTCGAAAGATCTCGGCGAGGACACCTCATTCCCATATTTCACTTTTTGATTTGAACTATTTTTTGTTCAATTTTGAACAGTTCAAAAAAACTTAACATTAGCGCCTACGGGGAAATTCAAGACAATTCCGAACTGTGAGGCGACTTTGCTTTAAACAAACTTTGTAGGAAAAAGCTTTTGATGAAAAATTTGTATATAAAATATCTTTTTGATTTGAACAATTTTCCGTTCAATTTTGAACAGTTCAAATCCTTTAACATTAGCGCCTACGGGGAAACTGAAAGTCAATGTAGATTCCGTACTTCAAGGCGGATTTACTTCAAACAAATTTTTTTGGAAATACAGTGGCTCCCAAAAGTGTTCGTACACTTTTGAAATTTTTTAGTAAAATCGAAATAACTCAAAACTGAATTCGAATATGAAGTCCAATATTTTTTCACATCATTCCTATGTTATTCTAAATAAAACCCTGTAGTTTTTTCAAAATATTGATGGATCTTCTTTTTGAAATGGGTCGAAAAATGAAGAGAGAGAGAAATAATACGCCACAAAAGTCTTCGTACACTCAAATATTTTCGAATAAATTCACAATTAAAATTTATCATATGTCGTTTTCTTATTAATTTTTGCATTGTGTTGACCCTTAAAAATCATTTGGCTTTAATTTTTTGTTTATTTATTTCTTAATATTGTGCTTAATACTTTAAAATGGCTGGTATTCGTAAAAGACCGCAAACACCATTCGAAATTTGAATTTTTTCCTCACAGTATAGGTAAATTAGTTTGAAATGTCCCTAAATTAGTTAATTTAATCCATTCTATAGTAAAATGCTTGATATAATTAATGCTTTGAAGAAAAGAATCGGACAGAAAACAAGGTAAGAAAAGGTCAACTGGCAAAGTTAACAAAGCTTGATCGGAGATTTACAGTTAAAAAATTTATGAAAAATACACATTTGAGTAATGTAAATGTGTCTGCAGAGTTAAATGAAAATTTTTACATTTAATTTTCGCCTAAAATTGTTCGCTAAGTTCTCTGATTAGCTGGATTAAATGGGACCTCTTCCCGCAGAAATTTTCTTGGCCCAGCGATAAACAGAAAGCTTTCGCTTTTCGTCACAAAATCAATGATAAATAAGCTCAAAACGATTTAGAATTGCGTCTTACTTACTGATAGAAATGAATTCAACATTTTTGATTTAATTGTTGTATAATTGCAAATAGAAGAAAAAATTAGGAACTTAATCTTAAGAACTTAGTTGGAGCAGTTAACCAGGACCGTGAAGGTGTTCTTGTGTGAGGGTGCATATCAGCACCAAGACTTAATAGTTTGGAATTTTTTGATGAAATAATGAATTATGCTGTTCATTTAAATATTTTAAAAAACAATTTTAAACTATTAGCCCAAAATTTGGTAATCGGAAACAAATTTATTTTTTATCAAGATAACGATAAGAAGCACGTCCGCGTTTGGTGCCTCAAAATTTGTCCTTAAGCTTAGAAATATCTTTTCAAACGTTAGAATCAAACTTAATGGAACATATTTGGAGATATTTGGTGGCTAGATTACGAAAATACACCATTGAAACGAAAACGAACTGGAAACAGTAAGACTCGTAGTGCGGCTGTACACTTACTCAGAAATTGCACAAAAAAAGAAAGAAAAAACAATGAAATCTATTCCCAGATGTTTAAAAGCTGTTGCTGTTGCCGCGTGATATTCTACTAAACAATAAATTAGTAAAAAGTTAGATTATTTACTATTTTTTTGACATTTTTTTCAAAGTGTACGAAGACTTTTGTGAGATAACATTTCAGGCACTTTTTGGTTTTTGATTTTTAAAATATTAAGTTTTAACGTTTCATTAAAAATTTTCATGTAGTTTTGTTAAAAATAGATCAGAGATCTTATAATAAAATACCTATTCCGAAATATTAATTCTAACCAATAGATAAGGGCCTATTTCATTGAAAGTCGTAGGTGTACGAACACTTTTGGGAGTCACTGTAGCTCTTGACGCCAAACTCCAGACTTCGACTCCGAGAACTTAGGGGCACTTGACTCCGACATCTGTGCCCGACAATTAATCGGACTCCGACTCCCCGACTTCGACTCTGACTTCGTAGCTTTGGCAAAAATTTATACACGGAGGACAAATGACTGACTCCGATTCTTAGTTATTCGACTCTGACTCCTTTACCCCAAAATGAGATTGATTCAGACTCCGACTACGCAGCTATGGTTTTGACTGTGAAATAATTATTGTTGATCTGACTTGTTTTTATTTTTACGCTAAAGATTTAATTTAAGTATTCAGTTTTCGACGAATAAACTCGAAGTCATTTATGTTTCTACATAAAGATATGCGCAGACGATTTTTTTTTTTTTTTTTTGACAATTAAAATCATTTCTTTAAGTTGACATTTTATTGTTTTCATTTATTTTGGTACGTGCATTAATTCATTTAAAAAATTGTTTTTGGCAACGGGGGAAAAAGAAACGATTTTTTTTTTGATATGATGTATTTACTTTAATGAGCTTATTAATTTTAATTATTATTTTTTCGTTTTGAAAGCTGTTAAAGATTTTTTTAATGGAAAAAGTGTATTAGCTGCTTTGTTTAAAAGTTGCTGCTTTTCTTTTTTTGAAAAAAATTGCGATTTTAGCTATTTTTGAGAATATTGATCAGGTACTAGAAAGTAGTATGGGTATACGGGAAAGTACGCTCGTCTAGTTCTAGACAGAACTTCTTGTTTTGAAAGGTGTTGCTACTATATTTGTTCGTTTAATTATTTTTTACCCACTTATTTCTTCAGATGATCGAGGCGTATTTTATTTGTAGAACTTAGGTTAAAATGTTAAAAATTTTCGTTTGAAATAATTTATGATTTTGGCTAATTTTGAGAATATTGATCAGGTACTAGAAAGTTGATATTGCTATACGTCAAAGTAGGCTTGTTTAGTTCTGGACGGAACTTCTTTCTTAATTTTATATTAGTTCTTGCTATGTAAACGATAACTTCAACCAATAAAAAGATTCTATGTAGTAATAAGAAATCGAAGACCTGTAATATTCATTGTATCAAATCGATAATAGGAAATGGTTTGCGAAAATGTATTAGTTAGGCATATCAAGACAAATTCTTTGCTAATGAACAGAATTTCAATGAATTAGTACGCAATAAATATCTTCGTCGTGTTCTAAAAAAAATGCTGTTTTATTTTTGGGCAGCATTTCAGCAAGCATTAGCAGTAGCTCGGAATCAAGTAACAAATTTTTATTCCGGCTAATTATTATCAAAACAAATGATTTGAATAACATTAATTTTAGAAAAAAAAAAGTACTCGCAGTATTTTCATCATAAAAGTCTGCGCTCTCATCTTGTGAAAAATTTAAGAAAATAAATAATGTTCCTCCGAAAGAAAGTATTAACTCAAGACAAGTATGTATAGCTAAGTACATCGCCTTTTCTTTCAGCTAAAAACAATATTACTCGAGGGAAAAATTTATATTTTCTAGTTCGATACTTTCTCTGAATTTCTGAAATCCCGATATAAGTAACTATCTCACAGAGTTCAACAAATTCTAATTTTTTCTTTTCTCCTCCTTTCTGCCGATTCAAACGTTCTACTAAAGACGTCATTTTACTGCAAAAGAAACTCTTTTTATCTTACGGTTGAATAAGATTTGCCTTTGAGCGCCAAAGGAAATAATTATGTCCCTCTTTCTTACTAGGAAAGGGTTATTCTTTCGTAAATTTCTAGTTTTATCCATTTTAAAAATTAAGCCGGGATCTTATTTATCACTTTCCTTTAAACGTGAAAAGTTATGTATCGTAACTATTATTATTAAATTGATAAATATTTTGCTGAAAGCGTTATATTCTTTTCATTCCGATCATTCAGAATGAAGTAGTTTTTTTATGCGCCATTTTAATATTGCGTTTTTACAGATTTGAAATTGGTTTTAACAAAGTGGTCGTCCCCAAATGGTCTCATGTTTTAGTTCGTGAAATTGTGATAGGTTGTAACTGGGGGGAGAGAGAGGGAAACAAGAAAGAAGTATGACATTGCGCAATATTTATAACAATATGATTACGTAATATAGCGTGACGAGGGGAGAGGGTAAGGTGAAGTGTGACCCTTCGTGACTGAAGGAGGAGAAGGGGGTTAAATATCGTGGGGAAAAACGTGACATATTTTATGGACCGCCTCAAAGTAATTGAGTCATATGAACTGAGACGCAATGCAGGAAAATGGCAGTAGTTGCGAGCTTGCCTCCTATTTTCCCAAAATTCATGTCTTATTTTTGTATTTATTTATTTATTTTGGCATAATAGTTTACCTTAACGCGGCGTTTCTCAACCTTTTTTTCATACTTGGACTGGTAATATTTAAAACATTACGCAGATAGGTGAGGTTCTTTCTCTCTCTCTCTCTCTCTCTCTCTCTCTGTCTGTCAGTTACCAAAAATTAAAAACTTGGTATGAGACAGCAGTTACGTAAGTTATTTATAATATTTTAAGCATGCTTTTTTTTACAGTATTTTTTAAATGAAAGAGGGTAAATGACTAGTTATTGTTACCCAACCAATAATGAGCAGGTTTGTGTTGTATTGTTAATATCATGTTTTTCATCGATATTCCAGGAATACCGTCACTGGATCCCCAAGCATCTTTCAAGAATACCCCCACCACATTCTTTCCAAACATGAATTTTTATATACAGTGTGCTTTATAATTTCAAACCATCTCGGTCACCAATAAAAAATTTTCTTCACATTTAAGTCTTTGAAAATGTCTCAATAATTTCTTCTGCTTATACTACCTATTTCAACTTTTTTTCATTGTTACACTATTCATGTCGTTCCTTGGTTAGTGCAGGCGCTCAGACTATTGAGAAGAGATAAAACGGAATGAGTGAAGACTTTCATTCATGAAACCCAGACCGCAAGTCACATGATACATATTAAAGCAAAGCATAGGGAGAAATCAGGTTTCTTGCGCTTGTATCACGCAAAACGAGCCAACCATTCGTCGTAGTTGAGTCACGTGACTTGGTGTCCTTGGGTGAGCTTTTGCTAAGCCAATGATTGAACTTACTCCCTCCATTTTAATACTCAGACCCGAATGCCATAGTGATGACGTGTTGATCTTTTTTTTTTCTGAAGCCTTTATTTTTCTTTTTCTTTTAGCAAGCATGAACTGTTAATAAAGCTACATGACCGAGGTTAATGTTGCTCTGATTTTTCAGATTACCATTATCACGAGGATAAGTCTAGCTCATGTTTAATTAGCTATTTATTTAGTGGACAAATTTTCGTCGCCCTAGTTACAAATCGTTTGCGTTCATTCAAGATATAACTTAAGCAAATTTTACTTTTGAAAGGAGGGGGAGTAAAATTACATTTTTTCAAGAAATGTATCAACATAGATGAACTTCAACAGCAAAACTTTATATAACTACAAAATTTCCAGATTACTAATCCCTATCATTTAAGATTGATAAGAAATAAAAATACCATACAGGTATACAGTGTAAATTTAATCTTTATGATGAGTTTATACAGTTGCGAATTTGCCATAATATCCAAATCTTATCACCACATCTTAATGTCCCATTTCTTTTTTTTATACACATTCCTCGTCTAAGTACCTTTTCCAGAAAATCATTCATCATAATATGACGGGTTCGAATTTCTTCTCAACTTCCATTCCATTTGTAGAAACAAGAAACTCAACCCAAGGTCCTATCGGTTATAAGTGGTTGCAAAAAAAAAAAAAAAAACATCATTTGAATTCAAGACGTCAAAATTTAATTGAATTGTTATATCTTTTTTTTTTTTGGTTAAAAATGATATTTTGGTAATAGTTGCGTGCCCTTTTCTACTATGCCATGTCCCCCAAAGGAGGAGCGATTCCCACATATTGAAAACCTCTGAATTATAGCTAACATTTGCGTGTAAATTGCCAATCGTATGCAAAGCAGACATTGTAGCTCGAATGTCGAATCCTTTCAAATAAATGAAATGGCATATTATCAGGTTAAGAGAATAAATACACTTGCCGAAAACAGATTGGACGTGAGTCAGAAATTTGTTTAGTTATCCAGTTGCCGTTTGAGTTTAATAGTACTAAATACCATTTGCGGTTTATTTTCTTTATCTCTTAAACAACTGTCAGCACAAGTGTTGTTTACGTTTTTCGACGTTTTGTTACCATGTGTTCGGGAAAGAGAAATGAGTCGAATAATTTTGCTATTTTCGCGATTCTTAATTGAATGTACAATAACGTGCTGAGATATGAAAGAGAGAAAATTTTAGCGTATTGGTAAGATAATGAATATACTAAGACGCTCCTGCGCCCTGCCTGTTTCTCGTGGTGTTGGATCTAGACGGGGTAAAATTGTGTGACATGTTGTCAAAGTGGGGCTTACGTGGCCGAGCGGTGGAAAGCGCCAGCTCGGGCATCTGCCTGCGCTCTTTAAAGACGGTGGAATCATACTGATGCGCTGGGTGTTATATGATTTTCTGCGTGATGTTCATTCTTTTCTGATTTACGCTATCTGTGCCGTGTAGAACTAACTCACCCTGAAGCACGGTAAAATACATTACTGATTTTTTTTTCCGTTAATTGTCTAATCCTTCTCGCGTTGCCTGCTGCAAGCTTTACTTATGCATTTTCTTCATTATTTTATGTATTTTCTTCATTATATTCATTTATGTATTTTCTTATAACCAGAGCACAAAGGCAAAAAGGCCATGTTAGCAAACTGATAGAATCATGTTGGTGTCCTAAAGTGGTAAAAAAAAATAATAACAACAACTAAGCAATCAATGAAAACGCATAATTTAAACCTTTACGAAAATCTACATATTTCTTCTAACATAGAGAACTGTCAAAAACTAATACCTTTCACCTTTTTTCGTCGATTTTCAAATTTCACTTCTCGCAACATTGTTTTAAGCCACAGAATAAAGTTCAATTTTATACTTTTTCCCAACTATGAAATGGCAACAGTTTACGATACAGTGTTTTGAAATACTAGCTGACTTTTCGGTTTACTAAACTTTCAATTTCAGTTCATTGTCTCTTTTTACCGTATACACCCTAGTTTCTAATGTTGTGCATTTATTTCCATGGCAGGTTAAGCTTTGCAGAAGAGAAATTGTCTGCTGTCTGCGTGAACTAACTAGACTTTCCAAGAAAAATGAGCAGGGTGGATAGCAACGACAAAACAACGCTTTCCGGAAACGGCTATTAAGAAGAAACGAACATGAAAAACAAAAAAATCGTCATCGTCTTGTGATACTTACAGACAAGCTGTGACTTTAGTCCAAAGCTGTGCTTGTTTTGGGCGTCAACTTTGTCGATCATTTCTAGCGAAACTCGAATCTTAGTTACCACAGCAGTATGTTCAAGCTTCGCTTCCATACGTGCAAAATCGTCTTGGCTACTTCGCTGGTGTGGTTCGTGTGTGTGATACTGCTTCTGATGTATTATACGGATTGTATAGGAGACAACAGTGAAGCTTGTCAGTCTTTCAGGAAGCAAAAGTCTGAAAGTAGTCCTCTTCGAAACATTCCACCGAGGTTTATGAGGATGGTGCAACCGTCCACGAGTACCAAAGATAATAAGTTCCGTCACTGGAGCCCAGTTGGTGAGTTATAAATTTTTATCTTGATCTATGGCAGGGGGTGTGTGTGATCCAAAATTTCCGTAGTTTTTGGGTTGCAGTTTCCAAAAATTTTGGGCTCTAAACGAGTTTTAAAACTGAAAAATTATTTGAAAAAAAATTAAATGGGTTTTTTCAATGATTTCTATATGCATATTTAAAGAGTTCTTTTTTTTTGGGGGGGGGGGGAGAATGTCGAGCTTCCTCGTAGTTTCTGTAAACTTCACACTGTCTTCGGAAAATTTTACTTAAGTTCCCCTCAACCCCTGATCTATGGGTAGAAGGCAAGGTAAATAAAAATGTAAACAAAATCAGTTGAAGCATTTTCACTTTTAACTTTTTAAATTGCTTTTAAATGTTTTTCTTTTTTTATTTACATTGATTTCTTATTCCTTACATTTCAGTGTAAAATCCTTTTCCTTTCGTTTCTTTTGGTTTTTAATACCCCACACACAAAGGAAGGGGGTTATAAGTTTGACGTGTTTGTGTATCTGTTTGTCTGTGTATCTGTGTTTGTCTGCGCCACTCTAGCGCCTAAACGATTGACCGATTTCGAAAAAAAAAATTATTCGAAAGGAGAGTTGATCGAGAATGTTCTTAGCTAGGTTGCATCTTTGGATGACATTAATTAACGAAGATATTAATTAAAAACCTCTAAAAGGTTTTCGCGATTTTTGCAGTGAAATCATAGTTAAAAATTTTAAAATTCAATACCAAAATAAAGAGATTTTTTTTCCGCGTCTGATAGAATGTGTTTGGAACTTGCATGTTTCATAGAATCCGAATTATAACCGTTTTTAAAACAGATTTTAATAACGGCTAAGCCTTTATTCACGCGATTGATAACCGAATTCATTGTTGGCTGACAAGAAAATAAAACGCAATGATTTAAAATTTTTATCTATTGCCAGTTTCTATTTAATAGCAAATAAAAAACGTGACATTGATTTTGATTAATAGAAGGCTTTTAAAATTATTTTCAATTTTCTCTCTTGATTCTACAATTGCGACTCAGTCGGAGTTTTTTAAAATGTTTAATTTTATCGTTGCTTGTGAGTGTCTTTAGCTTTAAAAAAAAAAACATTAATATGCCTGTGATTTTTATGTATCGTCGGTGTTCAAGTAAAAGTCACCAAGTCCGGAACTTCAGTTTTGACCCAACGCCAATGTAAACTTTCAGATCGTTGTGGGAAATATCAAATATCATTTTACAGACTCTTAACTCCTGCAGCAAGTTGATCAACTAACTTTTATACTTTTATGTGTCTTCTACTTTTCGCCGACACGAAATTTCTTTCTCCCCTGTTTTTTAGTTTCAACCTTGCGTTTTGATACATTTCTGAGGGGGGGGGATTTTTAATGTCGACGAAAAGTAGGGTGAAATACATTTTAAATTGAGTAGTTGATTTGTTCATGAAATACGAAACTGTAAAGTCTTATTCACTGCACAGATCTTTTTGTGGATCTTATGATTTTTCCCAGAACGTTGACGATACAATGTATTTTTCATTAGAAATATGTTTTCAGAATAAAAACTAAGTTATTCAATTCCGTATTAAAAGAATACTAGGATTCGAAATCAATGCAGTTTGAATCGTATGGACAGGCTCAGAAATAATTACACTTGCGGTTTTTGATACAAAAATCAATTTTCTAATTTTACTATTGCTTGGCGAAGTATTGGCAAAACTAAGTTTTTTTTCACCTTATGTATAATTGGTTCTTAGTTCGTACATTTCATTGTTACGTTAATATAAAGCATGATGTAATCAGAATTTATTTATATTTTAAGATTTTTTTTTAAATTCTACATGTACAAAAGTACTGTCTGACCACGGATTGTATGGAAAACAAACATCAGTTTTACAGCCGGAAACGGACGAATCTATTTTTTTTACCGATGTCAGGTTTTGCAGAAGCAGAGTCTCATTCAAATGAGCGGAATACGCGCATCAAATCAATTTTTTACTTTTCCCTGTTATTCACATAGATTCGACTTATCTGGACGTTTGAAAATTCCATGCAATCCGTGGTTGGATAGTAAGGAAGTAGTAAATTACTCTTTCCTTTTCATAGATTAACTCATTAGTGTTATTGAGAAGAAATCGACATTGAGTATATCTACTCAAAGATAAGTGTACTCCTACATTGTAGCAGTCATCAACTTACCTTGGGTTTATGGCAAAATCGCATCGCTGTAAATGTGTCAAGCTCATGAACTGGGAAAATAAGAGCAATAGCATTGAGCCCAGTTTTGGCAAAATTTCAAAACTATCTTGATGGTTATTTAACTTATTTTTTAATTTAATCATACAGTCACTATAATTCATAAGAACTGAGATTATTTTTCAAGTTTCAAGTATGTACCGAAAAACCAGTTCCTACTTATCGAACCATTTTGAGAGAATTTATTATAACGTGCAATATGTAAAATTGGCGAAAATATTTTCTATTACTGAAATTTCTGTTAATTTTTTGCTCCTTGTGATTGATTATGCGAATCAAATAAGCGCTTTATTTTGACATGTTCGGGGAAAAAAATTTAAAACGTGCCAACTGTTTTACTTAGCTCTTTATGCTTCCGTTAATTAATAAAAACATGTCTTTACTTAACATGTTTTACTTACCGGGCTGCGCCGCCCGGCTTTGCAAGGTCTATGGCCCCTATATATACGAGCCGACGCATCAGCTTTAAGATTAGCCTTTTTGGATCGGAGCGCTTGTTTGAGTGATTGTCTTTCTGGCGAGTTAGCGCGTTTGGTGATTGTTCACTGTGAGCAATTATTAGCAGCATGTGACTTGTTTCTTACTAATATTATATATGCGAAAGTTTGTCTGTATGGATGTATGGATGTTTGTTACTCTTTCACGCAAAAACTACTGAACGGATTTTGATGAAACTTTACAATAATATAGCTTATGCATCAGAATAACACATAGGGTAGTTTTCGTCCCGTTATGGGGGGAAAACCCCCTTAGGGGGGCAATAAAACACAATTTTTGTATAGATTCTCTAATATTGGGATGAAAAAATACTTGCACATATTTACATTATATGTCCATCGAAAGCTCTGATTTTTCTGCTGAAGATGGCACCTGCTCGAAATTTCTAAGTAGAATAAAAAACGAGTTATGAGCTTTTTAGATCCATGTTCGAAGGCTTTCCTCAACTCAATACAGTATTTAGTGTATCATCTCAACTCCCTGTCGATAGCGACAATTGTTGTATTGTTGACTTTCTTTGCTTTTCGTGATTGTTCAAGGCTTTTCTCAAGTCAAATCTTGAAGTAAGATTTTTGCACAAGATTGGCTAATAATACTTGATTTGGCTGATGATTTTCCATTTAAACGGAACTTTAATGTAATTAATGGTTTTTATTATTATTTATGCTGATTGAACACTTACTCATTATCCAAACAACCAGCAGATCGCCAAAATTTATGCAGAAAGATTTCCGTAGCTGATGCATTTGGCAGTTTTTTCAACGTTGCTGTTTTTGAAGCCGAAGACTACGTCATAATGTTTCTCAGCTTTCACCATGTAAACAAAATATCGCCAATCAAAGAATTTTCAAAAGTCTTTTTTTACTGTGCTTTTCCAGCAACTAAATTAGGCAAATCCATAAACAGTACAAAAACTTCCATTAATTTTCCTTTTTGCACAATTTCAAACAATCACCAAATTTTATTACTTATTTTGGTAACATTTCGGATGAAACTGTTTAGCGCCCTTTTATGGTGACCAAAAATATCTCAGCATCTGGCGACGATATCTCTGTAACGAAAATTAATATCATATCGTTTTACAAAGTAAGCAAAGAATGGGGGAGCATCATCGAAGGTACCTCAAAACGACCAAAATTCGGCAAATTCGGTAAAATCGCACCAAGAGCCACAATGATTGAAATTTCCCGAAATAACTAAAGCAGTTATAAGGGGATTACGAGCGCAGCTACTTTTTTTTAATCACTTCGTACTTCATTAGCCATACAGACAAGGTTTTAGACTCCATCTTAAAAAAAAAAAGTATCAACAGATTAATCTTTTTAAACATGAGAAGATTAATTTCATGTTTTTTAAATTTGTATATGCTTAAATATAGTGCTTTCGTTTCTAAATCAATACTACTTTGTTCTTTATACTTATTGCTATTTTAGTTTTATGGGTAAGGAAGAAACTCGATTTTTAATCACGTCAAAAAGATGTGTTTTAAATTCTTTTACTTAAAACAGAAAACAAAAGCAAGTAACGATTTTTTCTAATAATTATTACTGACCCAGGCAACGCCGGGTATTTTTGCTAGTATTAAATAAAATATTATTTTGGACGAATATGGCGAAATCCGAAACTTTGCTGTAGTAACTAGTGATGTGCCGGATCGTTAAAAAAGTAGATACGTATGATCTTTTCGCTTTATTCTTTTTAAATTAATTTTCAAAGTCTTGTGGATATTCTGGCCCACGTAGAAAGAAATGAGAATTCAAGAAGCATTACTAAACGTCAAAGATTAATGCAAACTACGTAGTTCGTAGTTCTAAGCAGCTATTTCCACGATGTTGAATTCGATATTTATCAATTCTTGATAAAACTAAATAATAATTGTGGCCTGACAAGAACAACAATTAATGCTAGATTCTTTTCAGTTGATTGACCATTATTTCTTTTTACTTATCGAATTCTGTAATCTTACTACCATTTTATTCCACTCATGATAAAAATTAAAAATGGTTTAACTAAAAACGCGAAATCTCGCCAAGACTACTTTGCTCGCACAATACTAAAACTATAACCCTAAACAAATTTGGCGAAACCTTTCAGCTGAGAATAAAAGGAATCAAGTAAATTCTTTCTCGGTGAAACATTTTTCATTTTGTTCAAGAAAATATTTTGCATATCGTCCATTCCAACTAAATGCTGCTGTAAAAGATGGTTAGTTAAATTAATTTAAGATTTAAAAAAACTCATATTCTTACAAATTCATACAAAACAATAAAAAATTTTACCTTGTATAACGTTATCCAAGTTTGTTAATCCAGTTTTCGCTTTCACCATTTTCAATCAACTCATATTTTAGAAGGAAATAAAGAAAACTAACATTATTTTGAGAAGCTCGAGAATACTACTAACGGACGAATTAATTTCTGTAGCTGAAAGAAAACTAAGACTCATCGATTGCGTTAATAAATACTCAGAACAAACTGCCTGTGTTTACGTCAACAGACACACGTGGAACGCAACGTGGCAATGTTTTAGTTTCATCGGCAGTTTTGTAAATCACCGCAAGGTAGCGTATTCGAGCGCTGGAGTTCCGAATGATTTTCTTTACACATTTTAATAAAAGCACTGTTACGGACAGTTGAGAGAAGCACTGAATAATAATTTGATTGGAGGAAAGCCACAAAAATTGTGTCAAGTGACATATATTCAAGAATTAATTAAAAGAATAACTTAATAACTTAAAGAATAACTTAAATAAAAGAAAAAAAACACCATGCAAAATTACCCTTCCAAGCAATGACGACAGATATTAAAATACTTTAAAAAATTAAAATGCGGATGGATTTTAAAAGCGTGTAACCATGGAAGCATGAGATAAAATTGGTTTAAGAATTGAAAATGAGAATAATGGATTCAAAAAGCGTTACCGTGGAAACGCGAAAAAAAAATGGTTGACAACCTGAATCAAAATGACATAATTCGAAATTGATTTAAAAACGCTTGTAACTTTTTTTCCTTTGAAGATAGAAGCTATTTTTTTCGACCGCAGGTCAAGAGAGATCTGGAGTAAAAAATTTCGCTTTTTCCAATGCTGTGAAAAAGAAAACTGTGAGACAATTCCTTCACTTTTTATTGAAAGATTTAATGAAGAAAGTAGTGCCTAAATTTCAGCTAAGCCTAAAAAAGTTCGAGCTAAAAACGCAAATAACTTCCGCCGTATTTAAGTTGAGCATTTAAACAAATTGCGTAGAATGCGGAAAATTCCACCCTTTCTAACGATATATAATATTAATATGTGCAAGTAATTTTTCACCCCTTTAATAGCCAAAAATAGGCAATTTACTTGAAATTTGGGCTTAAATTTGAATAAAAAAAGAACTATTTATCGGATTTTTTCGAATTATAGCCTATGTTACTCAGTGAGAAAACACCTTTCATGTAGTGAAAGAATTTTTCAAATAGGTGCAGTGGTTCCGGAGATTACCTCGAACATATAAACACACAAAAATCCGCCCTCTCTCTTTATAATATTAGTAAAGATAAAGCTGAAAGTCTCTGTCCGGAGGATGTCTGTAGGATGTCTGGATCTCTGTGACGCGCATAGCGCCTAGACCGTTCGGCCAATTTTCATGAAATTTGGCACAATGTTAGTTTGTAGCATGGGGGTGTGCACCTCGAAGCGATTTTTCGAAAATTCGATGTGGTTCTTTTTTTATTCCAATTTTAAGAACAAAAATATCATAACATGAACGAGTAAATTACGAAATTATCATAACGTGTAACCATAACATGGGCACAAGCCAATTGGCAAGATAGGAAATTATCATAACGTGAAACCGTAACATGGGCACAAGCCAATTGGCAAGATAGGAAATTATCATAACGTGGAACCGTAACATGGGCACAAGCCAATTGGCGAGATACGAGATTATCCTAACGTGGTACCGTAACATGGGTACAAGCCAATTGGCGAGAAAATTCACCACACATTATTTGTAAATATACAGGTGATCCAAAAGACCTTTTAATTTTTCAATTACGAGCAAAGCTGTGCGGGTACCACTAGTGTTAAATAGCCAAACATGAAGACAGGAAAATTTCGAATCCATCGATACCTGGTTCGATGGTCAGTTTACTGGCGTTCGGTAAGTAACTTGGACATACATACATACATGCATTGGTACATGCGCTCAGTTTTTAATTATCTATAGTAATATTATAAAGAGAGAGGACGAATTTTTGTTTGTTTATATGTTCGAGGTAATCTCCGGAACCACTCTACCTATTTGAAAAATTCCTTCACTGTATGAAAGGTGCCTTCTTACTGAGTGACATAGGCTATAATTCGAAAAAGATCCGATAAATAGTTCTTTTTTTTTATTCCAATTCAGGCCCTAATTTCACGCAAATTGCCTTTTTTTTTCTTAAATCTTTCACTTAACTTTCTTCATTAACTCTTTCAATAAAAAGTGAAGGAATTGTCCCACAGTTTTCTTTTTGACCCAATTGAAAAAAGCGACATTTTTTACCCCAAAAATATCTGGACCTATGGTCGAAAAACTAATCTTCTATCTTCGAAGGAAAAAAAGTTACACAAGCCGTTAAAATAAAAGTTCGAATAAATCTCATCTCCATTAAAATTATTAACGTTTTGTTTCGCATTGCCATGGTTACGTCTTATAGCTTCGTTTCCTGTTTTCTTTAAGGTCCATAAACTTGGCACTACGGAATTATAAGCAGTGGAGAAATGTTTTCGCTAATTATGCATATTTTACGATCTACGTTATGATAATTCCCCCGGACAATGTAGAAATTGCGGGAAGATTTTGAGAACTAGGAGTCTTAGAAATTTTCCCAATTCTCACTAAATTTGTGGACGCCAAAGACCAAGAGCTAATGTACTTCTGCTATGGCCTTGCTGATAGTGACAGAAGCAAACGATTATAGCCCATAATATTGACGATAGCGCCAAAGCCCCAGCTATCAAAATATCTTCGAAGTTAATAATGAAAAGAAACCAGTGCATCGTAAAAGCAGGGGGATAGATGTTGTATTTGTACGCGCTTTTACATTTAATTCTAAAGAAGAACATTGCTATGATTTAGCTTTCAAAACTTAACAACATCCAAACAAAATATCAATGTGAAAGGTAGCCAAGTTCGGTCGAAATGAGGTTCTGGGTAGACGTGTCACCGACGAGATTCAGATCTCAACGGATAACAAGTTCCATAGCAGTTCCTCATGGAAATTAGACTGCCCCGTATTCTTCAGTTCATTTTGAAAACAATTTTTTACTTTCTTTGATCCCGGATTTAAACTTTGCAAGTTACTGTATAATTGGAGTAGTCAAATGTTTAGGAAATTGTTATTTTGAGATTATAAATCTAAGTTTAGTGATATTTCTATTTCTTTGCTTTTTATTGGCAGCATCTTTCGGATTAGAAAGTTAAAAGTTCTTATCATATTTTTTAAACTTTAAACGCTTTTCTAGGACGATTTTAAATGATTCTAAGCATATATAAATCAAATGCTATTTTCTTTGAAAGAGAGATTTTGACAGACAGGTGTAATCTTTATATCAGGATTTTTTATTTTTTTTAATTGCTTTATCGACTATGTTTGGAGCTTAAACAAAATTATATGTGCACATTTTAACTAACGAAACAGAATCTTTATTTTTATTTCGGAGTGGAAAAGGAAATTTACACTTGCTCTAAAAGTTTTTTATTTAATTTTATAGCACGAGCAGAACCGTGCAGGTACTGCTGGTATAAGATAAATGCGATCAGTTTGTCTTTTTTTGACCAATTTGTTCAATCACGTAAAAATAAAGTGTTATCTAATTTAATGACTTAAATATTTATGAATATTTTATTGATTGATTTAAAAATGTTTAAAAGGCATTTATTAATTATTTATTAATTTATAAATTATTTATTTGATAAGTCAAGATACTTTACATTTGATTATGTTTTAAGAAAAATAAGTGCTTTAATACTGTTGATTACTTTTTTTCTCTATTTCCTGAAAATGACTGAATTAAGTTAGCATGACTATCATTATTTTTTGGCATGCCCACAACTAAGCGAGTGTGGACATTGCTGGTGAAATCAGTGTATTCCATTTTAATGCAAAAAATATCTAAAAATCGTAGTTGATAATGAAAATTTCACAACTATAAAAATACAATTTCTAAGTTTTAACATCGTGAGAATTAGTTTTCTCCATGAACCAGAACTGTAACGGCACAGTTAAACAACAATCCATTTATTAGGTTCTGCAGTAAACTCTAAGGGTCCAATTTCACTCATATTGTGTAAAGGAATATCCATTCATTTTCCCTTGAACTGTTTTTGCATTTCTAAGCGTTATTGTTCAGTAAATAATATGTAAATCGTAATGAAGTTACAACTAGTAAGGGTCCTTTTTTACATATGTAAATATACTAAATCAGTTAATGTTATTCTGGTTTCGTAAGTACTTTTTGCACCTTTAACGAGAATTCCTTCAGCAACTCGCATAATGACAAAGAAGTTCGCCAATAAATTTTCAAAAAAATAATAAAGAAAAAAAGAAAAAGCTGCAAATTTTGTTTCTCGAAGAAAACTTCCCTTAATTCCATTCTCTCCACCAAGTAGAAAATTCAATTTGTCACTTTCTGGACCTTTTTCCAAACAAAAAAAAATGCTTTTCGTGATTACAAATAGACTGAAAAGCGCCTGTAGGAAAAGTTGTAGAATAAAGTGCTCAGCGAAATAAAATATTTTTAAGATACCGACCTCTGTTGTTGTTCTAATTTTAAGGTGTCTTCTGCAATACTTCTGCACTAAGATTGTTTGGTGAACTTAAAACATTTTGAAAATGCTTGAAAAATGAAATATGTGATTTGCACATGCAATATTTGAGCGAAATGTAAAAGATTTTAAAGATAAATACTTAATTCCATTGCAGTTTTAAGTTAAACAAAAAGTATGGAAGTAAGTTTTTCGGCATTATTTACTACAGCATATTCACCAAATCTCTTCAGGCAGTTTTAAAATGTTTGTAGAAATTTTTAAAAAAAAATCGTGAATAAGGTTTGAACAGAATGAAATATCTGTAAAATGTTGCAACGTCTCTTCTTGAACTGTTAAACGATGAAACAATCGAGGATTTTCAGCTATTTCTACGAAACAAATACTTCAGTTATTTGAGGCAGTGAGGAGCTAAGAAATGTAAATTTATTCACCAAATCTTTTTAGACAGTTTTAAAATACTTGTGGAAATTTTTAAAAAAATGCGTATACCGTCGCCTCAGAGCAACACTAATACATCTCTTCCGAGAAATAACCTACTGTTGCCCTGAGGCTACGATAAAAGGTTTCAACTTAATGAAATATCTGTAAAACGTTGCAACGCCTCTAGTTATATAATTTAACGGTGGAATATTCGAGGCTTTTGAGCTATTTCGTTCCTAGGTAGGTTATTGAGTTTTTTTCACTAAATCATGCTGTATAGCAGTAACCACCAGTAAGTAGTACTAATACCACGTCTTGCCCCGAAACAGGGGAGAGGTTCTATCATTCATACCGATTATCTCCAAATTTTTAATTGTTCCGCTTATATCCCTTTGCTTCTCACTGCTTCATTTGTTAAAACGTTTAAAAAATGATTGTGTAAATTTTAAAATAGGCTTCCGACCGGTAAGCGTTAAACAGAATGAAATTGTCTTAGAGATAATAACCGTTACAGTTCAAATTGATGAACGTACTGACGACCAAACGGCACGACCTTGAGGGTCACGGATTGGGACAAAATTCTAGATATAGGTCCATTCCTACTAGATATGAGCCAAGGTAAAGCGGTTTGACTGCATAGGCTCTAGTTTGGCTGCAATGAGGGTCCAAAGTTGCTAGTTTGGTCATAAAAATGCAGTGGTGTTTCCATTGGAATTTCGCTTCGACGCTATATTTGATCTTCTAACAAGTTTGGCATCTTTTTTTAGTAAAATGAGTGAAGGAAAAACACCTAGTTAATTTATGTGCATTTTTTAAGTTACTTGAAAAGTCGAAATGATTTTGTACTTTTGTTTTTTAATGTGTCATGTGCAATAAAATTGAGCTTTTCCCCCTCTCCCATTTTTTGCTTATCGTTGTGGAACATGTATGATAGCCGACAACAAATACCCAGTAAATGTTTCAATTAGCAAACGACAAATACTTTTTACTAGCAGACGATTAATATAAAAATAAATAATTAGTTTTCTTTGCAAACGATAATTATCCTGTAACTACGTTATTTCGGCATTCAAAATATTGAAATTAAAAGTAGTATCCAATTTAAATTTGAGAAACACTTTTTAAAAACTGGTATTCAAAGTAATTAATTCAAAGGTAAGTGCATACAAATGGCTCATACTGCAGCACAATAACGGGAAAAAGTTGTAAAGAATGTGATTCTGAAGGAAACTCCATTGCATTTCTGGGCCCAATTTACCATCTTTGTACCCCTGTTGCAGTCGAACTAGGGCCTATGCAGTCAAACCGCGTTACCTGGGCTCATACCTAGTGGGAATGGACATATATCTAGAATTTTGTCTGAATCCGTGACCCTCAAGTTCGTGCCGTTTGGTTTAGAGTGTTTATAAAATCTTGCACTGGATAAAGAAACATTCAATAGAAAAAAAAAACTACTTCAGGTTCAAATCTAATTCTCTTTATTTAGATACTTACCTCAAAACATTTTTTTACACAACCTTAACATACTTCTACGTGCACATCTTTCGCAGTTCTGAGAAAATTTAGACAGTTTTCAAAGCGCCAGGCACTAGCTCAGCTAGAATTTGCCTTCCGAGGTGGGTGAGGGTTTAGTCATAGTATTTCTTATATAGATATAAACAGTCATATATTATTATTCGTTCAAATTCAAAGCATATTTTAAATTCAAAATGTCTGAGAAGTTGACTCTCAAAGCCCCTGGAAAACCCCTCAAAATTCTTTTATAGACAGCATTTTCAGAACATGTTTCTCCGCTAATGTCAGTTGCTAATATTGTACCAATTGGGAAAAACTGTGGAGATAAGGATCAAAATAAGAAAATAATCGTAGATGGTAGTATTAAAAATTTTCGTTATTAGTGCAAGACTTGATAAACGCCCTGTATTTATAAGGACATAAAAACGTTTTTTGAAATAGTTCAAGTTAATACATTTTTCACATGCTAAGTGAAGCTTGAAAAATACGGTTTTCCTTATGCAAACTCTGGAATATATTGAAATATTATAATGTGCGTGTTTCGTTATAGGATAAAACATAAAGAAATATCTCCGTTTACGTTGTTTTTGTATAAAAAGTAAATAAATCTGCTTGGAAATTTCTTGAGTGTTTTTGCTTTTGAAATTCGGAAAATAAAATGTGTGTCTGTAAAAAGATTTCAATGAAATGTATAAGTTTAAAAAGGAAACAAAATAAATATAAAAAAGCATCAACTGCAAGTTTAAATTATAAATAAAATATAAACAAAGTTTTTTACATTAAGCTTGCATAAAAATTTCTTAGGATGAAACATTTAAGAAATGTTTTTAAAGTATGTGATTTGTTCGTGCAAAAATTGAGCAAAAAGTAATTTCAAAAAATATATCTTGAATCATTCACATGTAGTTTTAAGTTAAGTATAAAATAAAATACAGATGGGATAGTGTTCATTACTTCTGTAAATTCCGTTCTTTTGTAATCCTGTTATCAAGGGTTTTTTTTTTTTATATGTTTGCGTGAATGGAATTTCAAATACTGTAAAAGCACTTACTTTTTGCGAGTCATAACTATCGCGAAAATGCAGATATCAATGATTTTGCGGTCTGAAAATTTCGCGAATTTTTTATTTGAACAGAACCAAAAGTTGAGTCCATGTATAAAGTTGAATTATTTCACGAAGCTTAAACTTTCCCGATTAAGACGAGCTTGCAAAAATAAGTGCTTTTACACTATATTTTATTTTGTGTTTTTACAGAGACATTTCGAATGTTGTTATAATGTAAGGTAAAATACACTGCGGCGTCCTTTCCCTCATTTCTCCAAAAAAAAATTATGTATGTAGTCAACTTTGTCGACATTTCTTTAAACATTTTCTATCTTCATAATCACTAAAGTTTAATTTATAACTGATTAATGTAATTCAGAAAATAACTACAAATCAGTTCCTTGATAGCTATTAGTGTCTAAAACTAAGTTTTATCATTTCGAGTAATGAATAAAATTACATTGCTTATGTTTGAATCTACTTCCAAAAATTATTATTTCCATCGAAACGAACACTAATTGAAACGTGGACGTAGAATTTGACCTATCGAATTTTTGCAATTTAATTAAAAGAGGAACTAGACAACCTGTTAGCGCACGAAGTTTTGAATCACTGATTAAAAGAATCAACCCATAGTGACTTCAGCTTTCAAACCCGTCAAGCGCACTTTAATTATTACGGCACGTTTGTTCTACTAATGATGTCTTGGGAAACAAATTGTAACTCCTCTTTAAGCAGTTTCAGGGTACTCTGGGGAAGAAGATTTAAACAATTACTTGCGTTGATGGAAGCTTTATTTAATTAAAATTGCAGAAGTTAATTTCTTGATTCGGAAAATTAAGTGAAAAGCCTGTTAATGAAATTTAAAAGAAAATTTTGCTTTAGCTGGATGAATAACGGTCTTATTTGCGGATTAAAATAACTTTATGACGTTTTTTCAACTGCTTTTCTTTGAAGTGATTCTTTTTTTAGCTTTCTTAGACTTACTGAGATATTTCGTACATGTGGAGGTTTAATGGAGAAAAATTTAATAACGCAAAAACTGAGGGAGCAAGATTAAGTTCAACCTGATTTACAGTGATTTCGCTATTACAGTCAAGTGCTTTGTTTTGCCAATTTTTATTCTCGAGTTAAATGTAATACCTGCCAAAAGTGGCCAATCCTCTTCGAGGTTAGAGAAATATATATATACTTTTTTCAAATAATATATACTTAAAAGAGCTTTGGCATCAAAGTCAAAATTTTGAGCAAAAACACTTAAATGTTCACTGATTTTGGTTGCAGTAAAAGCTCATATTGTTACATTAGGAGACATTAACTTTGATAAAATTTGGTGCTCAACCCTCAAAGCGTCAGTTAAGTTTTTGAGGAGAGGATAAAAATGCCTTCTTTGATGCTTGAAATAGGGCGTAAATGCCAACCTAGGACAAAGTTCCATCTTCTAGCAATGTTATGGAGAACGAGTAGGTGGGGGGAGGCAGCTTACTAGTTAAGGATATATACTGGGAATACAGAAGATCAAGCTGCAAAGAAGAGTGATGCGTTTACACGACTAATCCAGCCGTGAAGCAAATGAAAATTCCTATTACAAAATCTAAAAAATCTGCTTATTGTAGTAAATTTTCTCCCAGTTCAAGCGCCAAAGGAGACATTTTTCTCTCATTAAAATACTTAACTGACCTTTTTAGACTTGCACATCAAATTTTCTTCAAAGTTTGTGAACTGAATTTACTCCCCATTTCAGGCACAGAAGGAAGCATTTTTGCCCTCTCCAAGAATGCTTAGCTAATCTTTTGAGGTTTGAACCCTAGAACAGGAATTAATAAGTAGCGGGAACTAGCCCAATCATTGGAAAGCTTGGCAAAGAGCTCACGTAATGTGACTCAACAACGACGAATGATTGACACGTTTTGCTTGGAACTAGCGGAGGAAACCTGATTTCTTCCAATGCTTATCTTTAAAAGCTATCACGTGACTTGGGGTTTTTCCTTCACGAATGAAAGTCTTCACTTCCCTCCATTTTATCTCTTCTCAATGGTTTGAACATGCTAATCAAAGTACATCATTTTTAACATCTCCTAACTCAAAAGTATGACATATTTGTTGTGACTAAAATTAATGAACATTTTAGTATTTTTACTCAAAATTTTGAAAAATTGAGGCCGTACTTTTCACAGATGACATTTCATTTGAAAAAAAAATTACATCATAATGTTCCTGAGGATTGGCCACTTTTGACAACATTTCGCTCCAGAAAAAAAACTTCAAAACGAAGCACTCTAGCGCCCATACTTGAAACAGTAATTAACTATTACCTTTAGTAGCATATTAATTATATGTTTTCCGTTTGAACAAAACATTCTATTTCATGGAAGACCTTTGATACTTCACCTCAGGACAAGGTATAGACAGGGGCGAATACAGACTGCCATTTTAGGGGGGGGGAGGTAATACTGAGGAAGCAAAGGAACCTACCCAACGAACGAACCTACGCTTCTGGGTGCAAAAAATTTCTGAAACTGCTTTGGTGTCGAGTTGGCCAGGAATAATGTATCAAAAAGGGAAACACGTTACTAATTAATTTCATAAGCGATGAAAAGAAGTTAACATTTCAAATGTTCTCTTTTACATTTTTCAATGGCTCATCATAAGCTTAATGCAATCGTTTGTATTTTACTCATTGTTTGAATAAAATGTGGGTATATAGTAGTATCGACGGGTTAGGGAAGGTCATGACCCCCAGACACACCCCTGTATCTTTCCCTGTGTGGATACAGGGTGGATATAGCTCTTTAAAAAAATTTGTTGTCTCAAGTTAGATTCTCTTCCATAACTTGAGACACTTAACGTTTTATTTTCTTCTTTTATGTATGCAGAAATAGATAATAGCTTGGAGCACCATTTATCACAGTAAATTTTATTTTACTACTAAATAAAGAAAAAATAATATTAGATCGAAAAAATAGTCTTGTTGTTTTTCAGGAATTTCAGAATGTATTCTTGCCCCCAAAAATATTGATTGTCTCCCCAGCCTTCTTAATTCTTTTGAATGTAATCTTCCCACTTTACTCTCTTCATTTGGAAACAAAAAAGTATGTGCGCCGAAAAAATTGTTCATGCAGCTGATTCTCAGCTCTCTATTTTTCTAACTTCATATTTATTTTCATTCCTTCATCATATGTGGAAAGAAAATTAACAAATTAGTCTCATCTATACTTTGAGATTCGTTTTCATTAATATGGAACTTACATTTGTAATACTTTGGCAAAACGTCTTTTGTTCATCGACAAATACCAATTTTTTACTAATGGCAAACTTTCCTCTTGTAACGGTATGACAAATTTATTGTCATCGGAAAAGTTATGTTTTCATTTTTTTGTGCATGTGTTTCTCAGCATAATTTAAAGCTTGTTTAGAACAACCTGTTGTATATGTACTATTTTATTTACAAACATGACAGCGCAAGGACGATCTACATTACGAGAGAGACGAAATAACACCCTGGCCATCAGTGGGAATCAAACACAACCTCCGGCAAAAAAAAAAACAAAAAAAAAAATGCTTCGATCTCTTACAAGTGCTTCAACTTACTCATAAAGCTGAAGCATTAAATTTTAATTCATATAACCTCAAAAGATAACTATTTAATAGTATACAGGATTAATATCCTTCAGTACCATTCATTTCTTACTAGTGGAACACTGACAGATGTACAAGTACCCAAAGTAAATTCGTCGAAATGTCACAAATTTAGGGTATTATCCCAAATATGAGCCACTTGACGAACTTTTTATTTGCTCTGTCTTTGGCATAGAGTAGAGCCGCTATATAGACAGGCCGACGCATGGAGCTTAAGTTTAGCCATTTTGGATCGTATTTTTCATTGTTGCACTGCTTGGGTTACCACAGCAAAGTGTTGGATTTCGCCAAATTTGCAGAAAATAATATTTTATTTTATAAACAATTCATGTGCCGCTAATAATTGCTTACAGTGAACAATCACCAACGCGATAACTCGCCAGAAAAGACAACCACTCAAACACGCGCTCCGATCCAAAAAGGCTGATCTTAAGCTGATGCGTCGGCTTGTATATTGTATAGGGGCCTTAGCATAGAGTAAAGAAATTACATTTAGAGGCTCCGCTATGCTAAGAAATTGAAGCCGGAAGTTACACCGCTGTATCCCAAGATCCTTAGCTTCTTGCTAAATATCTTGAGATACATTTTTATTCAAAACATTTCACTACTGAATCTTATTTGGTTATTAATTTAAACTTAGATATTGTTTCAAGTTTTTGAGGCACGTTTTTGAAATTGCATTACAACACGAATTAAAATGTAAACCAATCCGTTAGCTACTGCATTTGGTTGTTATCATAAACCCCACCCATAATTGCACCGCTGTATCCCATAAAATTCCGGCATCAATTTCATCTCCTTTTTACCATAGACTGGGCCTCTCTATGTAAATTTCTTTACTCCATGGTATTTGGTGAATGGGACAAGCTTTTTAATCGATGCCAAAAACAAAAATGCACAATAGCAATAAATTATGAAGTTAATTGTTAATGAATTAACAAATTAATTTCAAGGCTGAACTTCAGTAAGCATAGAATGGTAGGTTTTTCAAGGCTTTCCTTTAAGTCATCAGTTTAAAAGCTTTTTTGAAATCTTTTTCGTTCTACAACCGATTCGGGAAATTTTTTTAAACCGATTGATTTAGTTTTTGACCCGGTTGGTTGATAAAATCATAAAGTAGTGCTGGTTTAGAAAATATCCACTGAAATGGAACACAGATTTTAAAATTTTGGATTTGGAATACTTCAATTAAAAAAAAAAATCAACAAGCTGACGTAAGTCAATCCTTTTGTTCTGAAAAACTTGTGCTCCATGTCCAACTAATTTATTTGCAATTTAATCATGGTAAGGAGGACTATTTTCTTAATATTTTCTAAACAATTTAATCTTCAAAATGCCTTTTTTTTCTTTATTATCTAAAAAGTTTCTCTTGTCGTGAATTTGCTTTTAAAGTCTCGTAAGCAGTTCGGAAACTCTTATCTTTGCCTTAAACAAAAAAGAAATTAATCCTTTTCTGAATCTGATTATAGCCGAATTCAATCATACCTACTCGATTCAAACTGCACTGATTGAAATGCAATCGAATCATATTCCGTTGAGAAAAAGAGCAGTGGCGAACTTGATGAAGTAAAAAGAGCAAATATCGATGCTCACTTGATTCTAACTTGAATTATCCCGAGGACATAATCTCGTCAAAGAAAGAGGGCGCTTTTGCAGATTTTTTTTCTAACATGTCTCATCAAATTTGAAATGCATTTTTTACGATTTCGATGCTGAAAGGATTTTTTTTTTTTTTTTTTTGCATAAAATATAGCCAGTACGTTCTTGAATTCTTTTCTAGTTTCGTAGTAGATTACTTTTTCAAAGCAGTCTTAATTTAAGATTTAAATCGCATGAGAAAATAGGAAATTTTCTCTGACGAGAATCTGGTAAAACTAAAATTTGTACGAGTTATTTATTGAATGAATGTCATCTGAAATATATTGGTATTCACGTATCATTCCCATTTAAATATTTATCACCCATAAAAATTCTTTATAAAGCGGGTATGTGTAACTGATTTTTTCCCCTCTTTAAAGAAAATGAGCAATTTTATTTTTTTATATTTTACTTTTAACTTACTTTTATTTTTAGGGAAATAAAAGTAAGGAAATTCGGGGAAAGTCACCAAATTAACAGGATTAAAAGTAACCCAAATTTACTCATAGTAGTATTTCATTTTGTTCCAGAATTTGCCTATGACAGCCGCTTTTGTCAATAGGCCCCTAATGCAGGGCAAAGACAGAACTTGCGAATCCAACCTCACCTTGCTGCGGACACTCGCTGATGACACAAATTTACTTTCTCTATCAGTTTGCTGGCATTCTCAAATCCAATGAGAAACATCTGAAAGAAAAAATGTTAGCCAATATCAATATTTCTATTATAAAGATTTCTAAAACTAATCGTTCCTCTGTCGCGGTTTGCGACAGCCGAGACAGTTTAACAAATGTTCTACGGATCACTTTTAGGCGTTATTGTATTATATTTTTATTCTTTTCGTTCTTGTTGTTACAATTTTAGATTTCAGAACAGCAACATCAAGTTTCTTAAATCACGAAAAGCTATTCTATATATTTACCATACTTCATTGGTTGGGGGCCTCCGTGGCTCTATTGTAAAAGCTTCGCTTCACATACCGGAGGTTGCGGGTTCGATTCCCGCCGGTGCCCTAGGTGTAATTTCCTCTCTATATGCTGTAAATCCTTCTTGTGTTGTCTTCTCTGTTAATAAAGAAGTCCAACTTTTCGAGGCAATGGCACCAATCTTTCCGTAGTAGTTTATTACGGACACGTCAACAACAGCAACTTCATTGGTTTAGAAAACTGTCTACAAAGTCGAATTCAAAAACTAAAAATTCGTATGAAAAGTAATCTAATAATGAAATAAAAATTATTTAGTTGAACTATTTTCTTTGAAATGGTTCTTCTTTTCTTTAGCAGAACTCGCGAGTTATGAATGATATATTTGCTCATTTACAAAAATCATCAACATTTATTTTCATTTTCTTTTACATGTATTGTAATTGTCGTATATTTGTAGTATTTAGACACACAGTAAAAAGAAATACATTTTATAGCGTGTTAACATGAAGAGATGCGTACTACAGTTTTCGTCATTCTATCAACAAACACAAAAACGAAATGAGTTGAGCTGTCTCGTCTCTCAATGACCAATTAGTATGTTGTGGCCATCACGAAACTTTCTTCTATATCTTTCTTACAAATTCTGATCCCTCCCCATGCTTGACGAGGAAGCAATATTCCCAACAAAAACAAAATTACGCAAAAACTTGAAGACCATCCCAATGTCCGAATTATCTCAAAAGCAAAGCAAAGAGCGAAAATTGAAAGTTATTTTTAAAGCCTTGCTTAAATTAATTACAAATATTTTATTTTTTAAGAAACATAAGAAGGCAACAGCTAAAAATTTTAAATCATTGAGATAATATTTCCGATCATTTCCCAACAATGGGATCGTTTCCAATATTTTAAAAGTAATTTTTTCTGAAAGAACATGCTGAAAAACATAGGATTTAACTATTTTTTAAATAATTTAAGTTTATTATTTTTAAAAAATTACCTAAATGGGTGATCTTTCATTGTTTACATTTCTTGCCGATGACGTCACAAATGATGAAATGCCATTCTGTGTTGCCATTGTCAGAGCAAAATATTTAATTCGCATCTTTACTCACGTATATTGGCAACGATATGGTTGATAGCAAGCGTAGAAAGCAATTTTAAATCGTTTCTTGATTATCATAACGTGGAAACGCGGTACAAAGATACGCCAAAAAGCATCATTTGTGACCTCATCTAGACAACGCCTTGTTTGAAAAGTCGGACATTTTAAAAAAATAATTAAAAAATAACTGTTGGAAAAATGAAAGAATTTTCTGGGTCCATGGTTTTTTTTTTTTTTTTTTTTTTGAGCAATCACGATTGCTTATTGTTTTCACTTGACAATTTTGAATTCCTATGGTTTTATTTTCCCCCCGCCTCCCTCTGCAGAACCACCGTCAGTCGGCCGCATCACTATGCTGCTCCTCTAGCGAAAACCGTCTCCAGGTTGCGTCAATTACTTGCCTACACAAACACCTACACACACGCATACATAAAGACACCTACACAAACACACACACAAACACGTACACACACAACTACCCACACATACACGTCCCCCCCACACACACATACACATATCTCCCACACACAAACAAGCATACCCCCTACACACACACACGTCTACACACACATGCATTCGTGATTGCGAAGAACATAATTTAAATTGAAAATGTCAAAGTTCAAATTATTTTTTATTTATTTATTTATTTATTTATTTATTTATTTTTTTGAGCAATCACGATTGCTTATTGCTTTTATTTGACTGTTTTGATGTCCTATGATTTTATTTTCCCGCCAGTACCCTCTGCAGCATCACCGTCGACCGGCTCCTCACGATGCTGCTCCTATAGCGAAAACCGTCTCCAGGTTGCGTACATATTCTACACACACTCGCATCCATACACAACTACATACTCACAGAAACACATACACACACAACTATATACTCACAGAAACACATACACACACATACACACACAAACACATAGACACACGCGTACATACAGACACCTACACATACACACACACATACACACAATTACCCACTCACATACCTACATACACATACCCCCACACACAAACACACACGCCTACATACACACACACACAAACACTCGTGATTGCGAAAAACATAATTTGAAAATTTTTCTTTTCTTTTCTTTTCTTTTCTTTTTTTTTTTTTTTTGCTTATTCTATCAATTTCAGTGATTAAAAAGTACTAATTTTGACTGAAGGAAACAACCCCATTAAAATCACACGAAATACGCAGACGACAGCCTATTACGGTTTATTATTCTTATTATTGCATTAATAAATCTATTTTTATTAACAAAAAAGAAAAAAAATCAGCACCTCTTGGAGCGATTGGCGCCAAAATTGAACCAACACCTGTTTACGTATAGGTTCGCATTTCTACCTAATTTCATCCAGAACGTAGCATTACTTCTTGAGATATTGCGCTCGCAATGAAAAAGAAAGAACGTTCGATTGCGCCACCCCCTTTTCAGCTATTGACGCCAAATCGAATCAGCTTTTATGCCTGCTAAGGGCTACTTGTCGATAATTTTTTGTTTGATTTCGTTCATTATTTCTTGAGATATAGCAGTCACAATTGCTGACAAAAAACGTTCTGTAGCTCAGCCCCAATTTAAGCTATTGACACCAAAAACTGAGCACCTACATATGTTGAGGGCAACATATGGACCAAATTTTTTTTGATTCCCCCTGTTACTTTTTGCGGAATAGCAAATCCGCATAACTCAAGAAACGTCCCATTGCTCCACCCCCCCTTAGAGGAATGCACGCCAAAAACCAATGGACTTAAGTTCACATAGGGGTTTATATGTGTACCAAATTTCGTTCGATTTCACGCTGTAGTTTTTGCTGTAGAGCGGTCACAAAAAATCGGTCACACCATACAGACACGCACACATGCACACTCACACATTTTCCAAAAATGGTCGAAACGGACTCAGCACACCTCAAAACGCTCGAATCCGTCGAAATTCGAAAATTTGCACGAATACAATACTTTCTTCTATGTATTAGATATAGAAGAAAGTAAAAATGGCTACAATTGGCGATATATTACCAAGTTTTATTCGTAATTGCTTTGTTGCCAACGTAGCAATATGATTTAAAGCGGCAAATTGAGATTTGGTGGCAAAAAATGAAATCTGAAATTTGTTTTCAGTTAGGTAGTAGTGGCGATACTTAGAGAGATTCCCACAGAATCTTCATTGAAATTGTCGATCGTTGGAAAATGAATCTCTCTACAACGGTCTTTTCAGCATCAGTTGACAGCATTAGAAGTATGAATATTTTAAATGTTATTGTTTACTCTAAGGCACTAAAAAATTGTATATTGTTTTTTATACATTTTGCATATAGTTTTTGTTGTGGCAATTTCAGATTTCAAACGATTAAAAAAAAAAAAAAACATTATCTGTTTTTACATTTGAAAGTGCTATTATCTGTGTTTAATATATTTTAATAAGTTTAGAGGAAATGTATTAGTACATGCATCCATTCTTTTGAGTTATCTTAAAATTTTTTTGCCTTCATATTTTTATGACATATATTTGTTTTCAGTGGTCAACAGCAATCCGAGCCATTGGCCTGGGGAGATGGGACGGGCAGTAGTGATACCAGCTGAAGAGGAGGAACTACGCAAAGAGAAGTTTAAACTGAACCAATTCAACTTGTTGGCTTCCGACAGAATTGCCCTTAATCGGACCTTACCAGACGTCAGAGCAGAAGGGTAAGTGATTCATTGCACTTGATAAAGAAATAAATATGACAAAATTTGCGAGACGTACTTCAAAAGTAGATGTGTTGACCAATATTTAACCGATGGCAGGTCTGAATACAATTACTAGCTAAGTAAATTTAGGCCGAAAATAGGGTCGACGCACCACAACATTTTTCAAGATAAGTTCCTGAACATGTGTAGAACCAATCCTGAAAAGTCCCCTAAGTTCCCATGTGAGCTTTTATCCAAAATGGCGGATCAAAGATGGCCGCCCAGTACTTTTTGTTTTTTCTTATTATTCGGTTAAAAAGAAAAAAAAATTAGTTCTGAAAAAATCTTTAGGCTCTAGAAGTAATATTGTTTTGATACATAACATAAAATAACCAATAAAAAATTTCTAACATATTTGTTTCGACACCAAAAATTGAAATTTCTGTGTTCTATGTAACATGCAGCAGAACACATAAGCTACTTAAATAAATATTTTTTACATTTTTTGGGGTATGTCTAAAAAATACTTTCCCTCAGATATTAGTCAATAGGTGTTATTTTTCAGATTTAAAAAATGCTATGTTATGTTTGAATTGGTGTTTTTGTTTTACCGACATTTTCCTATAAAAAGCCATAAACATATATGAGGCAGTGAGAAGCAAAGGGATGCAAGTGGCAAAATTAAAAATTTGGAGATAACCAGCATAAATAATAGGAGAACCTCTAATCTAGCTTGGTGCAAGAGATAGTACTAGTAGCCCTGGTAGACTGCTGTCCAGCATGATTTAGAGAACAAAAATCAATGGAACCTAGGACGTTATCCTTATAAGCGTTTTACTCAAAACTTGAAAATGTCCACTTACATCCCTTTGCTTTTCACTGCCTCATATGATCTGCGAATTGAGTTTTATGTCTGAAATGGGGGGGGGGGCAAAATTTTCGGTGTGAAAATTCAATGCTGATCTGTTTAGCTCTTTGAAACTACCACAAATCGTAAAATGGCTCCAAATTCCTTTTGTAATATTAAGGGATATTTAAAAAAAAAGCAAAAAAAAAAAAAAACACTCACAGTAATGATAGAAATTCGTCAAAAATCGTTCAAAACTTTTTATTTTAATAAAAAGATCATTTTTATCTCAAAACGGTATTTTTGTGTATTTTAGGCAGCAAATAGTTTTAATCTCTTCGTCTTTTTATTTATTTATTTATTTTTTTTAATTAATTATATTTTTATTTATTTTTTTTTAATTATGTTTCCATATAATTTTGTGACAATGGAAAAAATGTCGGTGAAAGATCACTGCCTTCAACTTTAAGAAGTTCTTTTGGGGAAGTCAAACTTCAGAAGAGAAAGGGGATTATTATTGAGAAATAAACGTTCTGTTCAGTCTTCCACAGTTTTTAACCAGGATGCTGCTGTTTTCAAATCAAACGATAATTTACGAGCTATCTCAAATATGAATTAGCCCCTCAACTACCCTCGCTTTTTTGTTGGATTTCTCTGAGAAAGAATAAATACACAAGCGTGGCAGCTATCATTGAATCTGTAGATCCTTTTGTTAAGCCACCCACCACCAATCTCTTCGTCCATTCAAGATGAAGGATTTCTTATGCACGCATTGTCATGGGACGAGTCAGACATATAAAACTAGTATGTTGTGGCCATCACGAAACTTTCTTCTATATTTTTCTTTTTTTTTTTTTCTGATCCCTCCCCATGCTTGACGAGGAGGCAATATTCCCAACAAAAACAAAATGACACATGCAAAAACTTGACGACTATCCCAATGTCTGAATTATTGCAAAATCAAAGCAAAGAGCGAAAACTGAAAGTTATTTTAAAAGCCTTGCTTGAATGAATTACAAATATTTTATTTGTTAACAAACATAAGATGGCAACAGTTAAAAATTTTAAATCATTGAGATAATATTTCCTACCATTTCCATACAATTAAAATCACGAGAAATACGCAGACGACAATCTATTACGATTTATCTTATTGTTGCATTAATAAAAATATTTTTATTCGCAAAAAAAAAAAAAAAAATCAACACCTCTTGGAGCGATTGGCGTCAAAATAGAACCAAAGCCTGTTTACATATGGATTCACATATATTCCAAATTTCAACCAGAACGTAGCATTACTTCTTGAGATAGGGCACTCAAAATGGAAAAAAAGAACGGGTGATTGCGCTACCCCCCTTTTTAGCTGTTGACACAAAAATAAAATCAGTTCTTATACCCACTAAGGGCTACTTGCCGATAAATTTTTCTTTCGTTCCGTTCATTATTTCTTGAGATACAGCAGTCACAATTGACGACAAAAAACGTTCTATAGCTCAACCCCCGTTTGAGTTATTGACACCAAAATTGAATCAGCACCTGTTCCTGTTAATACCAACATATGGACCAAATTTTGTTTGATTCCGCCAGTAACTTCCTGAGGAATAGCAAGCACGCGTAACTCGAAAAACGTCCCATTGCTCCACCCCCCTTGGAGGAATTCGCGCCAAAAACTAATGGGCACAAGTTCACATAGGGGCACATATGTGTACTAAATTTCGTTCGATTTCATGCGGTAGTTTTTGTTGTAGAGCGGCCACAAAAAACTGGTCACACACAGACGTGACACACATACATACACACACACATACATACATACACACACACATACATACACACACACACACAGACAGACAGACATTTTCCAAAAATGGTCGAAATGGACTCAGCACACCTCAAAACGTTCGAATCCGTCAAAATTCGAAATTCGAAAATTTGCACGAATCCAATACTTTCTTCTATATATTAGATATAGAAGAAAGTAAAAAGACATATGCCTCAAACACTACAGGTGTCTTCAGAAAAAACTTTCTTTTTATGTGAAGCAGTGGTTTTTAATGGATATGCTGGTGCTTTATCAACTAACATTGGGAAGAAACAAAGAATGGTGATGTCGAAAATGCCTGAGACTACTGCTTTTTGAAAAAAATGTAGTGGAATAACGACTATATAGACTAACTTTTTGCGGAATTTTGAGAACTGAGTAATTGCTAAATTGCAACAAAAACATGCCAGAACATCTACAGACCAGTCGCAGTAATAGGTACTGATACAGATCTGCTCTCGATTCTAAGTGAAAGAGGTATGTGTGAAACATCACTGTATTTTTTTACCCCCAACCAGTTTCATACAAAAAAAACCTTACAATCTATTGAAAGTATAAGAATCCTCGGGTCCCTTGAAGTATACAGTCAAGTCCCGACTTACGCGACGGATGCGTTCCAAGACCCCTCGCGTAAGTTGAAATTTCGCGTTGTGGAAAAGGGTATGCGTAAATTTTTTTATAAACATAGCCACTTGTAAACATCACCTAAAACTGTTTTAACCATTCCTTAACTATACATTTCCATTTCTTACATCAATAGCGGAATTTTTATTTGTATTTTTTTTTACTTTCTTCTATATCTAATATATAGAAGAAAGTATTGGATTCGTGCAAATTTTCGAATTTCGAAGGATTCGAACGTTTTGAGGTGTGCTGAGTCCATTTCGACTATTTTTGGAAAATGTCTGTCTGTCTGTGTGTGTGTGTGTGTGTATGTGTGTGTGTGTGTCACGTCTGTGTGTGACCAGTTTTTTGTGGCCGCTCTACAGCAAAAACTACCGCATGAAATTGAACGAAATTTGGTACACATATGTGCCCCTATGTGAACTTGTGCCTATTGATTTTTGGCGCGAATTCCTCCAAGGGGGGTGGAGCAATGGGACGTTTTTTGAGTTACGCGTGCTTGCTATTCCTCAGGAAGTAACTGGTGGAACCAAACAAAATTTGGTCCATATGTTGCCGCTAACAGGAGCAGGTGCTGATTCAATTTTGGTGTCATTAGCTCAAACGGTGGTTTAGTTATAGAACGTTTTTCGTCGTCAATTGTGACTGCTGTATCTCAAGAAATAACGAACGAAATCAAACAAAAATTTTTTGACAAGTAGCCCTTAGTGGGTGTAAGAGCTGATTTTATTTTGGTGTCAACAGCTAAAAAGGGGGTAGCGCAATCGCCCGTTCTTTTTTTCCATTGTGAGTGCCCTATCTCAAGAAGTAATGCTACGTTCTGGTTGAAATTTGGAATATATGTGAATCCATACGTAAACAGGCTTTGGTTCAATTTTGACTCCAATCGCTCCAAGAGGTGTTGATTTTTTTTTTTTTTTTTTTTGCGAATAAAAATAGCTTTATTAATGCAACAATAAGAAAGATAAATCGTAATAGATTGTCGTCTGCGTATTTCTCGTGATTTTAACTGTATGGAAATTATTGGAAATATTATCTCAATGGTTTAAAATTTATAACTGTTGCCATCTTATGTTTGTTAATAAATAAAATATTTGTAAATAATTCAAATAAGGCTTTTAAAGTAACTTTCAATTTTCGCTCTTTGTTTTGTTTTTACAATAATTCAGACATTGGGATGGTCGTCAAGTTTTTGCATGTGTAATTTTGTGTTTGTTAAGAATATTGCTTCCTCGTCAAGCATGGGGAGGGATCAGAAAAAGGAAAAATATAGAAGAAAGTTTCGTGATGGCCACAACATACTAGTTTAAAGCTGTTTTATTCAACATAAAATACTATTACGATGCAAAATCAATGATCAATGGGAAAGAGGGACATAAATGAAACTAGTACGGTACGTATAGTATACTAATAAAACAATGCACAGTAGTATGCGTAGTATACTGTACAGTAGATCCAATAATGATATTTGTAACTTTAAAAAATGAAGATGATGATGATTTATGCTGAGTAATCAAACCGTTATTCTAATATATTTTTAAATACAGTTGCTTCGCTAATTGTTTTATAACGTTACCATATGGCAACACCCCTCTTCCTGGTTTCTTTAATTCACAATACAAGAGCATCTTTCATTTTCATCATTTTTGCGTTTTGCTTAGACACTACTTGACGAGCTTTTACGGATTTCCTTTTCTTGACTTTTAATTGCGCGTATGGAAGATTCACTCTTACCTAGTTGTCTTGCTACCTTACTTAAGATGAAACAGCGCTCTTGGTTGAAGGCGTCATTATATTTCATTAACTTTCGCATTTAGAATGAAAAAAACAAATGGAAAATGAGTAGTTATTTGTATGCACTAACAAAGCGATGTTCAGACTAGTACGCTGTGGGAACTTCTGCTGTTCATTGTTTACGCTTCTGCCAATGACATCACAAATGATGAAATGCCACTCACTGTTGCCATTCGCGGAACGTAATATTTAATTCGCTTCTTTACTCACGTGTACTGGCAACGATGTGGTTGATAGCTCTTTCACTGAGCCAGGCTGATTTTTTTTACGTGGAAAATGAATTTTCAGTCCTTGGTAATTTTTAGTAACACTTTTTTGAAAAAAAAAATGATTAAAAAGCGATAACTTACTACGTAATAAATTGATGCCAATATTGTAATCCACTCGGCTTTTGTTGTAGCATCAAACTTGCCTGGTTTTCAACTAACTTTATTATTTTCTAGTAATTTAAGATAGTGTTGATATGCTGTACATAAATGAAATATTTAAATTGTTTACAGAGGTATTTTTAATTTAATTTTTTCATACACTTTTTTTGAAAAAATTTACTGAATAGAGAGGGTCCCCCCCCCCTTGTTGATATCGTCTTTTGTATCTTTTTAAAAGCCATACTCACTTCCGAACATGTATGTACGCTGCGATCTAATACTTACTCGGGTGAATTCTAGCCCGTAGCAAATTAACCTTTCATGCTTCCAGCTTCCTATTCATCTCCAGAATTTATTGTCATACTTCTGCAAACTTTCACCATTAAGAGAAAATTGTCTTATTCTCTCTCGCTCTCAACTTCTAATGTTTGCAGCTTGCAGTTTTAGGTTGCTTAAGGTAGAACGTTAAATTTTTGTGTTTTGCATTCTACGAAATCGTTATTGCACTTAATGGAGGCTTCAGCTGGAGAAGAAAGAAATAGTTTGTTGTGAGAGGTTTTTTACGGATTGAATAAGAAAATGTTTGTATCTCTATCTTCTGGGATCTTTTTTTTTTTCCTGCGTGGGGAGTGGAGGGAGGGATTATTTTTTCGAATAAATGTTGAAAGGATCGTTTTTTAATGCACTTATTTTATTCGTAGCTCATATTGATGATTGTTACTACTATAATGCATTAATTAGCTAATGAGAAAAAAATATCAAGGATACTTTTCCTTTCACGAACGAAAAATCGCAAAAGGCAGCAGTGTTCACGTACCTTGTTCATGCGACTATTTTTGACAAGATTGTTAATTTTTCAGGGTTTTTTTTTAAGGTGTGGTACCGTAAACACGGGCTACTTTGGCCCAGATTTTGGAAATTTTCTAATTTTTCCAAATAATTTTGTAACTATTCATATTTCCAAACTGTGGAAACCTTTTATAGGCATCTAGAGTTATCTTAATTTTTGAATACTGATCACTTTGTTTCAAAGTATTATTACCATTTTTAATTGTTTTTTATTTGGTCCAATGTTACCCTTACGTTTGGGTTACTTTGGCAAAAAGTAGTTCTCCCTGTTTTAAACTATTGTAGAACTAACTAGAACCAAAGAAAGCCATGTGTTCACAGGGAAAACTATTTATTTGAAAGAAAAATACATTTTGCAAGAAGTTTGAGTCACACATATTCGTTTTAAGGAAAATTATTATTATTTTTTTTTTAATATGCGTACCGATCTAGTTATTGTTTCAGAAATTACCGACGGAATCAATGCTCTTTTCATAAGTTTTGAAGGTTTTTATAATTTCATTAAGATAATATCATTCGTAGAACAAATAAAGCTTAAATTTTCAATCATTTCCAAAGCATTTTGGTCCGTTTCATTTTTTGCCTCTAACATTTGCTCTTTCTTCTCTCGCATAAACAGCTATCCCTGGTAACCGGAGCTCATTCCATTATACAATAGGGAAATTCCATAAACATTTCAACAAATTTAACAAAAGTTATAAGAAGTAGATACAACTAGGTCAATGTTTTCTAAACCTCCCGCAACTTTTCGTTATATTCATCTTCCATAATAAAAGCCATGTAACTGAGCCTTGAGTAGTTAAGTCTGTAATCGCTCTGTTAATCTATTACTAAGATTTCCTGGTTTTTTCTTGTGTTTTTCCTGTTAATAGATCTACTTTTAGCTTTTCTTTTCTTTTAAAAATCTCTCTGGCGGTTTTTTTTTTTTTTTTCAATTTTTTATGCTGAGCCAAAGTAGGTCGTAATTTTTAGATGAGGAGATGTGTTGTAATTGTGAAATCTTTAAGTAAAACCCTTAACAAAAATGAGAAGTACAACTATGCTACTACATAAAGTATTGAATAGTGTTCGTAAATATGTACTTAACACTTAGCTGATATAGAATTGCTTCTACAGGTAAAAGTCTGAGAGGTTATAAAAACACATGTTAACACAAGGAACACAAAGCCAGTAGCGTTGCTCCTTGTGGAGAGCTATCAAACTGCTTGGTATACATTACTGAAACCTTGAGGCTGCTCTCTAGCGGATTCTCTGTCAAAATATGTTTAAAAATTGCTTCCTGAAGGTTTACAGAGAACGCTGTATCTTTTTCTCCATTTCGGCCAAAGAAGGACCCTAGGGCCAAAGTAGCGCGCGTTTACTGTAGCTAAAAGAGGGGAAATGTAGCAGTATTTTAAAACTTTTTTACTTTGCAAAGAGAAACGCACCAGGTTAAAATAATTGTGCAGCATATTTTTGCTGAATTTAATGTTAGATGTCCTGCTTTAAAGACATGGGGGATTAGACGTTATAAGATTTTGAATGACTCATTTTGAAGCAGCTTAAAAAAAATTAATGAAATGGCAAGTTCTGGCGCAAAACGGCGAAATAAATTAAGGGGCCAAGCATCGAACTCGATGTTTACTTACTGATGCATGATTTTCATAAATACAGGGCTGAAAATAACAGGGCTCGGAATCGGGGAGAAAAGCTTCGATTCCTGGATTTTTAGAACCTCTGACTCCGCCCTCAGAAAAAGATCGTTCTCATACATTAATTCACACATACATTTATTTGTACTTACATTCTCACTCTTACTGTATTTATTTGTACTTACATTCTCACTCTTACTCTGCCGACCAACAGGTGTGGTTTAACCAATATTGGGTCATTTGAATTATATACATGCAGACCGACATTTTCCAAAAAATAATCGAATTAAGCTCTGCACACATTAAAACTTGTAAATATTTCGAAATTCGAAAATTTTCTTTAAACCGAATCTTTCCTCTAAATGTTTGCAACAGAAGAGAGTATTACAGTAAACACAATGCTATTCGTAACACTCATAGCCTTCCACTTCCAAACAGAAATTCATTTCTGTGTTGATACATTATAGCACTCCTGCCATTTCAGATGCAAGACGAAAACATACGCTTCTAAACTACCATCAACGAGCATCGTGATCGTGTTCCACAACGAGGCCTGGTCAACCCTCTTGAGGACCATCCACAGCGTCATCAGGATGTCCCCGCCGGAGCTCATCGAGGAGATAATCCTGGTCGATGATGCCAGCGAAAGAGGTAATCATGTTTGCTTTTCCGCAATCAAGACCGCTGTACTCGGATAGAATGTTTAACTGGCTTTCATGTGGTTCGATTCAATATTCGATGGATATTTCTCTGGCTCTTGTATGTGTTTGTCTGGAACAGTTTCACGAAAGGAATCGCGCTGATGCCCCCTCCCCCGCCCCCAACTTGGATCGGATGGGAAATTCGAGTTGATAACAACGAACGATCAGGTTAGGGGTTGTCATTAATCATATCACTTTTTTGTTACAAATTTGACCTGTCTCCCCTTGGCACGAAGTGTCAGTTTTCTCCGATCCCCCTTCCCCTTATCAATGTCATCAGTGGTGGGTACAAGGGGTGTTATTCTCCTTCCCCCCTTTAACCGTCACAATAGTTTCCGTCCACATATGTTCAAATCTATACTAATAATATAAAGCAGTAGAGTTAGTTTGTTTGAACGCTATTTCTAGGGGAACTACTGTTTCGATTGAAAAATTCTTTTTGTGTTTAATAGTCAATTCCTTATAGAAGATTATAGGCTACTAGCATTCCCGTACCCGGCATTGCTCGGGTAATGGAATTAGCAGGGGTTAACAGTGCTTGGTGCACCTAGTTTCGAAAATCCCCTATAATAATTACTTATTACCTATAACTTTTTCTAATTTGGGGAGGATCACGGGGCCCCTGGACTCCTTACATATATGCCTTTGTCCTTAACTGATCTTTAACTGTTATTAACGATCCTTTTAAAGTATTGATTATCTTTGCAAACACAGGCCATCCACATTTTATTGATATACCTATGTTTAAGGAAGAACTTCTTTGTATACAACATTTTTAGTTTTTTTTTTTTTTTTTTTTTTTTTTCTGGTGCTAAAATTATTAAGCTGCTTGATGAATTGACTTTGGAGCAAGCTACATAACATTGGCCGTGTGAAAAAAAAGTCTTCTCTTAAATCGGTCCCTGCTACTTTTAATGTCTGTCCTTGTAACTTATCAATGGTTATTGCAAAGCAAACTTTAACAGGAAACTGCACTCTTCTAAACTCAAAAGGATAGTCCGCCTGTGATGATGTTCTTAAAAACTTCGTTTCTAGTTTTGAAAAAATGAAAGCAAAAGACAGAAACATTATGATTCGACTTGAGAAAAGCCTCGAAGAATCACGTGAGAAACAAAAACAATATCAAATTTATAGTTCGCTATCGACCAAAAGTTGAGATGAAGTACTGAATAATGATTTGAATGGAGGAAAGCCTTCGAAAATAAGGGATTTGAATTCAATGACAGGTTTTAATTTCGCAGAAATTAAGAGGTTTTAATTAATTCGGAACTCCAGCGCTCGAATACGCTACCTTGCGGTGATTTATAAAACTGCGTCTGCACCTAAAACATTGCCACGTTGCGCATCACGTGTGTCTGTTGACGTAAACACAGGCAGTTTGTTCTGAGTATTTATTAACGCAATCGATGTGTCTTAGTTTGCTTTCAGCTACAGAAATTAATTCGTCCCCTAAGAGTATTCTCGAGCTTCTCAAAATAATGTTAGTTTTTCTTATTTCTTTCAAAAAAGTATTAAATGGTGGAAGCGTAAACAAGAAAAGTCTGGATTAACAAAATTGGATAACGTAATACCAGGTAAAATTTTTTATTGTTTTGTATGAATTTGTAAGAATATGAGTTTTTTTTAATCTTAAATTAATTTAACTAATCATATTTTACAGCAGCATTTAGTTGGAATGGACAGTATGCAAAATATTTTCTTGAATTTATTATCGTAGAACAAAATGAAAAATGTTTAACCGAGAAAGAATTTACTTTATTCCTTTTATTCTCAGCTGAAAGGTTTCGCCAAATTAGTTTAGGGTTATAGTAGTTTTAGTATTGTGCAAGCAAAGTAGCCTTGGCGAGTTTTCGCATTTTTAGTTAAACCATTTTTAATTTTTATCATGAGTGGAATAAAATGATAGTAAGATTACAGAATTCGATAAGCAAAAAGAAATAATGGTCAATCAACTGAAAAGAAAACTACCACCATATATAAACTGTGAGTACACATTTTATTTATTTTGTTCTGAGTGAATTTGAATCAGTTTTTCAATTCGATGGAAAAAAAAACGAACTTAACAACATTGACTGGACACTTTTCCTTAACCTAATTCCACATAAATGATTTAAATAACCTTTGTTACTACAGTATCCTACTGAAATAGACAGTATGCAAATAAATTTTCTTGAAAATATTTATCGCAGAACAGATTGAAAAATCCAGAAAGAACGTTAAGAATTTGAACAATAAAAAATAAAAGTTCGCCAAAAATCTGTTTATAGGCTTATGGTTTTAAAATTATGTGAAAGAATAATGTATCTTGACAAGATTTCGCATATCAGGTAAATCATTTCCATGACGAATGAATTAAATGCATGATTTCTTTGGATATCCAATCATATAGTCATAGAAATAAATTATCTAGTGTTAAACGTTACTCTTGACAGTCTGCCACGTATGTGCACTATGTGACAAAAATGTCAACAAATGCTGGAAATGTCACGAAACTGAACTTAATATGTACTAATGTATAGAAAAAACGGTACAAAATGAAAATGCCGTTCGAAGCGAACCAAAAATTTATGAATTCCGAATTCAACATCGTGAAAATGGCTGCTTCAGAACAACTTACTGTGTGTTCTGCATTAATTGTTTACTTTCGTAATACTTTTTGGTTTCTAATCTCTTTCTATATGGGTCAGAATAACCAAAAGACTTTGAAAAATCTTTTCAAATGAATAAAGCGAAAAAATCATACATACGAACAAAAATCACAACACTTTTAGCATTTTCTTCGTTACCACATGCGTTTGTTTTAGTTTTCAATTCCGCCATTAGACAGTGACTGCAGTGCCCCCTATAGTTCGTTGGAGTTGCGAATTTCTCCCGAACTAATTGAGATTTCGAAAAATCCTTTCTTAGTGGTTATTTTCGTAATCATGCGGACACGCCTGCCAAATTTCAAGTCTGAAGCTTCAGCGGTTTCGTCTGTGCGTTGATATATATATATATATATATATATATATATATATATATGTTATCTCAGGACATTGATTTTTATATATTAAGATATAACATCACGCTATGATTAATAGGTGTGAATCAGCAATAAAAAATATTATGAAAACGGGAAAATTTATATTATAATATAAAATGTTTGTATTTCAGATTATGCGTAGCTACGGTGGCTCGACCTGAAGATACGGGCGTCACGATCCAATAGGCGTAGGTTCGAGTCAGCTGTGAGGCAAATCTTGAGGGTACTTTTTAGAGAATATCCTAAAAAATGCTAAAATTGATTTGTAAAAAAAAATGTATGGCCTATCATTGTCTTATTTTTCTTATTATTTTTTTAATTAAAAAAGCTGGACAGTTTGTTTGTTTGAACGCGCTCATATCGGGAACTACTGGGTCGAATTAAAAAATTATTTTTGTGTTGAATAGTAAATTCATTGAGGAAGGCTATAGACCTTTTTTTTTAATTAGATTGACCGAAATATTTGTTATTGAAAATTAAATCTTTAATTAATTGTTTAGTTATATGAATTCCTAATAGATGGCGGGATAAGTTAACTTTTTGAGAGGACTCTGGCCGACTATCGATAGCTGCGAGGAATCATGTCCATGCTACGCTAAACAGATTTTTGAATGCTTTTTTTTTTTTTTTTTTTTGATGTTCAGGTACATAATTTGTTTTTGTAAGATTTTTGTATTGGGTTTTGTTTTCGTTATTTCTTCAACGGTTGTTTTTGTTCTTCTAGTTGAAGATAGTTACATATCAAGTATATAATTTGATTTTTCGTATTATTAAATTGTGATTGCTCTTTATAACGTTTTTATTATTGCATAGTTTATTTGGCGAAACACTTTAAATTGCAGGGGGAAAAACCGCTTCATTCGCTAAAGGGCAGGGTTACGGTAGCGTGGTTCCTTGGCGCGTTAAGCGATGAACTATGTAGTTGAAGGATTATTTTGAGTTTTAAAGCTACTGTTAATATTTTTATGTGTTTTGGCGAATAGTTTTGAATTCCAAAGAAACTTTAATAGATCTTTTGAAAAGGTGAGAATGCATTTTAGTTGAAGAAAGTGATCATTTGAAATCGGAAGGGGAGCGGGGGGCGTGGATATTTTTGTTCAACGAACTTCCTTTAACTTCTTAGCACGGGCATCGCCGTGCGGGTACTGCTAGTTATGAATAAAATGTAAACGATTTTAGTAGTATTTTCAATTCCTGGCCGATTTGGTTCTCTTTATTGACACCCAGTGAGTTACAGCAATTTTTCGTACCCGAAACCGTAGGTTCATTCAAGGGGGGCACTGTTCACTATGACCTCCCCCCCCCCCAAATGGTAGTCTGTATCCACCCCTGCATGTCATACTGTTTATGACCGTGTTTTTATAATAAATGTGTGATGCCTCACTTCTTGCTACGCCCTCGTCACAAATTCGCAATTTCACGAATCCCCCTCAAATCGTGACATCGTTAGATTACTACCCCTAATAGATCAAGGAAAACAACGTAACATAATTGTATTAAACATTTACAACAATAAAGAGCCCACAAGATTTATTCGTCATCTTTGATCACTTTAATGATGACCAAAACTTCCATTTTTGGTGTATGTTTTTTAAACTACGTGAGAATAAGGTAATTGTGTTTAAGATAAAAAGTGCTCAAGAACAGAAGTGGCCCAATTCAATTTCGGCAATTCAACAGTGTTGGTCTTTTCGAGTTGCGGATTGTTGGAATTCTGAAAAACTTACCATGACAAAAACGAAAATATCATTAAACCTTGATTACTATCTCCAGCAAAAGAAACAAGTATACTTGAGAATTTAAAAAAAAAACATGTTCTGATTATTTTAAAGTTGAGCACCTGGAATTCTCGCACACTGGCACACTTAATTAGTATCATGCATCTACACGAACATACACCTATTCCTTAAACATTTAATACTATAAAAGAACCCAATTTAATTTTAATTAAGGATATAGAATTAAGGTAGCGCTTGAAATTAACGTAATAATTTTTCCTAAAGAAAAATTTACTTGAAAGTAGCCGAGTTCCTTATGGTTGGAACTGGAATTAGAGAATTTCCATTGTAGAATATTATTCACAATGTTTTATGTTCTTGTTGAATTATTCATGTTGTTTATTGATTAATGTTGTTTATGCAAATTAACCTTTTTCTAATACATTAACAAGTTGTGGCAACAGTGTTTTCAATTCATAAAATTGCTGATGTTGGGGGGGCTAATCAGGGCTTGTTTGTTTTTCTTGACACGCGCATGTAAACTTAACAATGCTTTAACCTGTTCTTAATAAATATAGTACTTGTTTTGATCTTGTACTGTCTCTCGTCCTTAGGTTCCGTTAAATGATGTTGAAGTAAGATTTCTGGACATTTTTTGGTTAAATGTCCCGTACCTGCAACTTAAAGTTAAATATGTTTAGATTTAACACTTATGTTATTACCAACCTTAAGCTAATGTAAAAAATAACTGAAACAAAACCCCTATATTTATGATACTTCAAACGTTATTCAACTTCTGTAAATTATCAAAATATTTTACATATTTTTTTGAAAACTTTTTTTTAGGATAGCAGACTATCATTCCTCGTAATCTCATTTGTGCGTTTTATTACAGATTATTTAGGGAAACAATTAGAAGAGTATGCCTCTAAATTATCTATTAGTGTCAAAGTAAGTAAATCCTTTACTTTTCAAAATTATATGTAAGTATATGTGTATAAAATTGAAGTTTATCTCTGCTTCAAAAATAAGTTGTAGTTTATGCACTATTTTCCTTGTTTATACATATTCGTTTCGATCATTTGGTCAGAGTATGCTTCATACACATAACTATTTAGTTTATTTAAAAATATTCAAATCATGGGCTTTCTTTTTTTATATTTTAGTAGTTGAAATTGTACACTGTTAAAACTACAGGTTGCATTCGGCACCTTTCAAGGGTGAAACGCTTGTTCACCAGCAGCACCTAATACGGAGCCGAAATTGCACCTCTAACTAGGGTGAAAAACAGGCACCTTTTAAAAAATAGGCAGCCGGGGTGAAAAGAATGAACCTACAGAGAGAGAAATGGCACCCTTACTGTAGATCCTCCTCCCCTCTCCCCCGTATTGTGTGCTTTTTTGAATATAATTGTGTATTTGTTTTTTTTAATAGTTTTGTTTTGATTCATGATAGTCTACGTTTTGCACACTTTTCACATTGCATGAATTCAGAACTGAAAATGATTAAAACTTGTAATTACAGCATTTGATCATATTTCAGAGTTTTCAACATAGTTAAGGAGTGCTCATTGCTTTAATTCATCTGATCGTTCTCTACATCAGTGTTTCTCAACCTCTTTTGACCCAATGGTCGGTAAAAGCAAATGAAAAACCATTGCGAACCTGTGAAATTTTTATCCTTTCCTTAAAAATAAATAATAATTATTATAATAACTCTCGGGCTGGTAAAAAAACTTGTGAAAAAATTCTGAGTACTGATAAGTTTTTTTTTTTTACAAAGTAATATTAAAAATGAATAAAACAATAAATATCTACAGACTTGATTTGGTATCAAAGAGTTGTCACAAATATATTTAAAGTTAAAGACGAGTAATTATTTCAATAATCATAGTTAAGTTAATGATCATTTGTGAGAAATTACCGCACCGAAAGTAAAGTGTAGATGTACTTTTGAATTATTTACATGAAGAGCCAAAAATATTCTGGGATATTAAAGTTACGGAAAAACAAAATCCTTTCTCGAACGTTAAAAATTTCAATCAAGAGTAACAATAAAATAAAATGCATATGAAATTTTTCGACAGTTGAAAAACCTAAAGAAATAAGAAATTCCTAACGCTAACGAAATATTAAACGCTAACAGGAAATGATTCAAACACTTGAACGAAAAAGAAAAAAAAAGCTAGACGGAGAGAGATTTCTTTTTTATTTTTTGCGTTCGCTGTAGTGTAGTAATCTACGAAGCACAAGAATCATTTTTATTTACGTTCTCACTTGTTGATTAGTGATAAATTGCGGTTATTATTTTGGTGATTAAATGTTGCTTATCGAGTACTCAAGAAAATAATGATAGATATATTTAGTAGCGTTTTGAATGATGGAAATTTCAAGACAGTAACGGTCAACTGAAAATCAACAACTAACGGTACTACGGTATCGTAACGGACTAACGGTAACTGAAAAGCATTAAACGTACTTTTAACTATGTTTGAAAGCCCTAAAAGCTGCAAAGTGATCAAAAGCTGTACTTACTTGTTATTTTAAAGAATTATCCTAGAAAAGTTGAGATTTAATCCAAAATTGTACTTCATTCAATGTGAAAGACATAGAAGCCACGCATAGATACAACCTATCATTCGTCCGCCATATTGAAGTGGTTGAATGGTGAATGTATGCCCGAAGCGCATGCGCCAGCAAGTCATTTTGCGATTGCTTGCTGTTTTGGCACCCCTGTCTACGATTGTCTGCTGTTTTCGCACCCCTGCTCTACTTCCTGGCTAGTATTGCACCCTTGGGCCCCATGCTTTCACCTTAGGGAGAACATATTCACTCGTCTGGAACCTCTGGTTATAACAGTGTAACCCTAACTCCAGTGGACGAACCCTAAATTCCAGTGGGTAGCATTTATTGATGACCATTTTTTCGTTTCTTCATTCCCCTGAAATAAGTAGTGGGATCGAGTTCAGCCTTGTCACAATAAAACCTTTCCCTTCATGTTGACCATTACCAAAACATATTACCAAATTATTATGCCGTGGCGTGAGTTTCATTGTTGAAACTCGCGCGGCTATTAAAAAAATGAGAATTAGAGTTAAATTGGTCAGAACGAATTTTACGTGAAACGATTTTTTCTCTCCCAAAAGCAATACCAGAACGTTCTCCCGGTTTACTTCAAGCTTTACTTCAGCCCTGCTTCTGAATGAACAGATTTAAAATTTAATTTGATGTTACATGAACATTATACTAATCACAGTTTTTTGATCTATGAACATGCAAGTTCTTACGATTGAAGATCTGTTTCTGTTTTTTTTTTTTTTTTTTTTTTTTTTTTTTTTTTTTTTTTTTTTGTGAAAAAAAAGACTCATCGAGTTGATTCAGAAGAATATTTCTTCCGCTGTCATGAGTAAAACTATTACTTTTTTTTCATTGGGATATTTCGCTTGTTTATTTTTGAATAAATACTTAATTTTAGCTTTAAACTGTCATTGGCGTTCAAAAATCAGTCAATAGGGATTCAAACCGTAAAATACTATAAATAATTTTCCACCTTCCATAGTCCAGAAAGAAATTCTTTTTCATTTTAGAAGAAACATTTACTTGCGTTAAACGAGTTTTAATATTTAATTACGTTAATATTTTGATTTAAAAGTTTGGAAGTAAAGTTAAGCTTTTGTACAAGCATGTGCATTACTCCATAAAAACTGCTAGCATTGTGTTCTTTTCCCTCCATTTTTCCGCACTTCCCTCTCCCACCTCTCATGCCCCACCCCCGCAAAAAAAAGGGGGGGGGGTCCTCTTATCAGATCAGACACCATTTGATTTTTTTTATCAGTTCAAGAATTTTTTTACTTATTTTTTGAGCAATCACGATTGCTTATTGTTCTCATTTGACTGTTTTTGATGTTCCGTGCCTTTTTCAGCTTGGACCAGAAGCCTCTGCAGCACCACCGCCCACCGTCCTCTGCAGGCGGCGCGGCGCGGCTGCTCCGGTCCTGAGCTATCCGCTTCTCCTGGTCGGAGGCGTCCATGTCTCACACACTCACACATACACGTCTACGTGCATACACACAGGTCTACGCACACACAAGCCTACACACTTACACACACGACTATGCATACATAACCGCCCAGGAGGAGAGGCAGGCTTGGGGGCGGCGGGGGGATAGGAGCTGTTTCTAGAAACAATAACTCCAATGAGTAGGGTCCTGTCTCAGTTCGTGATTTCGAAAAACATAATTTGAATTCAAAATTTCAGAATTCAAATTAATTTTTTTTTTTTTTTGATTATTATTTTTTTTAATTTCTATGCGTGTATATTCAAAAGCGTTCGGGCACACCTTATTTAATTTTAATACTGTAGCCCAAACAGGGACCCTGGTCCCTGGATCGTTCAGTTGAAAGCCGAACGCTCTCCCTTTCAACAATGCAAGCGTAAGTTTACAATTTAACTGAATGCATCTATCCCATTTTTTTAACTATATATTTTTTTAAAAATAAGCAAAAATGTGAACTGTTTGTTTATTTTTTGCCGAAGACTCGGAAATATTTCTTAAAGTGATATTTTACTCATGAAGTTGATGACATATTAAGGAAGTTGTGGCTTCTCCAAAGCAAAGCACTTTTGACAAATAACATATATGGTTCTATTAGTTGTGAAAAGTTGACTACTGTATCATAAATCTGGTAAAATAATAGTTTCAGAGAGAAGATGGTTTTTTCAAAAAAATTGAGATGCTCACTCATCCTTAATTGAGCGTACATAGTTCCACAATTTGAGTTTCTCTTTTGTTTTAAATTTTATAACTTCTTAATTTAGATAGCATGTGAAAAAAAAAAATAAAGCGTTTGCAATAACCAACTTAAAGTTTAATCCAAATGTGTATATATATATATATATATATATATATATATATATATATATATATATATATATATATATATATATAATATTGCTAAAGCTTGACCACGGAGAGATGGCGTGGATGACCTTGAAACGGAAGCATGATTTGCGTCATTTGTAATAAAAGGTAGAATCAGACAAAAAACGCCCAGCAGTAAGATGCCCGTTCTCGCTGATCCTATCTATTACACAACTAGAAAATCGCCCGTCAAGGTATGACGAATGGTATGACGAGTAAAAATTGCTTCTACATTTGAACGAAACCATTGCCTGTTTGGTTTTATTTTGATTGATGAAATTTAAACCCTAACTTAGTGGATTAACCCGAAACTCCTGTAGATAACCTTTATTTAAAATATACCACCAGCTCAGAATAACTGAGCTGGTGGTATATTTTAAGTATTTCTGCCTTAGCCCTGGCTTAGGGCGGTAACTTATTACAAGATAGCCATTATTGTTGACCGCTTTTTCGTTTCTTCCTTCCCCTAAAAGGAGAATCTGACCTGTAAAACAGTTAAGATCCCGGATCCAGTTCAGCCGCGCCAAAATAAGACATGCCCCTGCCCGTCAAACATAACCAAAAAATATTATCAAATTATCATGACGTGGCACGAGTTTCATTGTTGATAACGTCAGAAGCGTTACTCGATCATTCGCTATAATATATATGAGGATAATAACAAACAACATATTACAAATGATGTTTCAGCTTCAAGGTCATCCGTGGACAAGCAACTGCTGTTTTGGTCTGAATTGTTTATTCTTCTTCGTTAGAAAATATTGTAACGGATTCGGTGCGACTTCCACTTTCTTGAAATGAAGACACAGTTCTTGATAAAAACACAGGAAATTTATTTACACTATGTACAGGAAAGATCTTCAACAACTGCTAAATTTATTCATCAGCAATTAAGCAATTATCGCACAACACCGTAAACTCAACGTTTACACACGTATTTACTTCCAAATACGAAAACAACACAGCGAAATGCCTCGCAATAAACAGAGCAAAAATGCTCTCAGTTCGAAATATCAATCGAAACTACTCCTGTTTATCCATCGCTAACGGCTCAAATACACCGAAAAGAAATCTCTCAAATATTCCAGAAAATGCTACAACGTTCTACAACTACACTTCCATTGATAAAATCAGTGAATGAAATAAGAAAAAAAAGAATAGGGGATTGTATACTTTAGCCATATGTTAAGGGGTTGTATATTCATTACGGGAAACTATTTACAGGTTACGTTCCTACAATAATTACTATTTACAGAATTTGTAACATTGCCCCCTTCCTAAGGACTGCACGTCCCGGGCAGTACAATCCCCGGAAAGGGTGTCGAACTTCTATCAAAAGTTTACAAATATTCACATTAATTAATAACTAACAGATACATAGGAAACACAATAATAACAAGAAATATTACTAAACATTAAAAGCAAAAAAATTATCTACAACTTTTATGTTATCAACCATGGTTGTTTACGTAATACTCATGAACTATGGCCATAGTATGGGGCTAACCGATCACAATGTACAACCCTAGGTTTTGCATTAGGTGATTTTTGGATCCTCACTACGACGTCATTCAGTCGGTTAAGGACTTTATAGGGTCCATCCCAATGCGACTGCAACTTGGGTGAAAGACCTTTCCGTCGGATGGGATTCCATAACCAAACCTTGTCTCCTTCGTTGAATTCATGTCCAGTAGACCTTGTGTCGTATCGGGTCTTCATCTTCTCCGCAACGATGTTGATTCGCTCACGTGCGAAGTTATGAACGTCTTCCAACCGGGCCTGGAGATCCTGGATGTACTCCTCAGGCGATGAAGGCGCATCCGGAGGACGACCGAAGACGAGATCACAAGGTAGCCTTAGCTCTCGTCCGAAGAGCATCTGAGATGGGGCATATCCGGTAGTCTCGTGGACAGCACTGCGGTAGGCCAGCAGGAACAAAGGTAGCTTCTTGTCCCAATCCTGTTGATTTCTGGATACCATAAGCGAGAGATTATTTAGGATTGTGCGGTTAAATCTCTCCACCATGCCGTCCGATTGTGGGTGTAGTGGTGTTGTCCTAGTTTTCTCAATTCCGAAAATTTTACATAGGCCCTTAAACACAGCAGAGATGAAATTCCTCCCTTGATCGGAATGAATTTGCAAAGGTGTTCCATATCTCGAGATCCAATGTTGGACTAGAGTCTCTGCTACGGTGGTAGCCTCTTGATCTGGAATGGGAAATGCTTCCGGCCATTTGGTGAAGTAGTCGATGGAAACAAGAATGTATTTGTTCCCATCAGCAGTTCTTGGTAGAGGACCCAGGATGTCGATTCCAATTCGTTCAAAAGGAGCTCCAACGTTGTACAGATGTAGCTTCCCTCTGCTTCTCTTCTTCGGTCCTTTACGAGCAGCACAGGCGTCACAAGAATGGCACCACTTCTCCACGTCATCCTTCGCCTTGCTCCAGAAGAAGCGCTCCCGAACTTTATTGAGGGTTTTCAAGACACCAAAATGTCCTCCAGTCGCACTACTATGTATTTCTTTCAGAACATCTGAAATCCTTGATTGGGGAAGTAGTAACTGCCACCTAGATGTTTTGCCGTCGTCAGATTCCCATTTTCGGTGTAGCACGCCGTTCCGTAAATGAAGCGAGTTCCATAAAGCCCAGTATCTTTTTGTTGCAGGACTGAAGATGGAAACGTCCTGCCAGCTAGGTCGCCGACTGTCACTCTCCATGAACTCCAAAATTGGTTTTATGTCGGGGTCTTCAAGTTGATCTTTTCGAACTTGGTCGTCACTCCATAGATCAGGTTCTGATGATGTTGGGGTCACTGTCACCTGATAGGCAGTTGGGCTAGTCGTTCCATACTGTTTCTCGATTCGGGAACAATAATTGCAGTTCTCAGGACAAGGTCTCCTTGATAAAGCGTCTGCATTACCGTGAGACAGCCCTTTTCGGTGCTTGATCTCCATGTCATATTCCTGGAGCCGCTGTATCCACCTGGCTATCTGGCCTTCCGGATTTTTGAAGTTCAAAAGCCAAGTTAACGAGGCATGATCTGTCCGAAGCAGAAACTTTCGGCCGTAGAGGTAATATGGAAGTGTTCTACAGCTTTCACTATGGCCAGTAACTCCTTTCTGGTGACGCAGTAATTTCGCTCCGACTTTGATAAGCATTTGCTCCAGTAAGCGATGACATGTTCATTGCCGTCAATTTCTTGGGATAAAACAGCTCCAATGCCCTCGTTGCTCGCATCAGTGTCCAGGATGAAGGATGTTTCAGGCTGAGGATAGGCGAGGATAGGCGTTGATGTTAAAGCCTCCTTCAGTCGTAGAAATGGATCTTCGCATTCTTTGGACCATTCAAACTTTTGCTTGCTCTCCGTCAGCTTATGAAAAGGTCGTGCAATATTGGAAAAACCCTTCACAAACTTCCTGTAGTACGTGCAGAGCCCCAGGAAACTTCGCAGCTGATGGATGTTTTCGGGACGACTCCAACTCTTGACCGCAGATACCTTCTCTGGATCGGTTTGCACACCCTCAGAAGAGATGATGTGACCAAGATAGTTCACTTCCCGGCGGAACAAATTACATTTGGACGGACTTAACTTCAGATTGGCTTCCTTAAGCTTTTGCAGCACCTTCCTAAGATTTGCCAGATGTTCTTCGAAACTGCGTCCCACGATGATGATATCGTCTAAGTAGACCAGACAGGATTCGTAGGAAAGTCCTCTTAACACTGTCTCCATAAGACGCTCGAACGTAGCTGGTGCATTGCAGAGGCCGAAGGGCATCACTTTAAACTGCCATAAGCCTTGTCCAGTTGTAAATGCTGTCTTCTCTCGGTCATCAGGGTGTATCTCAACCTGCCAGTAGCCGCTCTTCAAGTCCAGGGTCGAAAACCACTTGTGTCCGGAAAGAGTGTCCAAGGTGTCGTCTATCCGTGGAAGAGGGTAACTGTCTTTCTTGGTGATTTCATTCAGCCGTCGGTAATCGACACAAAATCTGGTGGAGCCATCTTTCTTTCGGACTAAGACGATGGGAGAAGCCCAGGGACTGGATGAGGGTTCGATTACATCATTCTCCGTCATCTCTTTCAGGAGGGTCTCAACCTCTTCCTTCTTGGCGAACGGTAGTCGTCTTGGATGCTGTTTAATAGGGAGGTGTTCTCCAGTGTAAATCCTATGCTGCGTTAAATTCGTACGGCCAACATCCTACGATGTAGATGAAAAGAGATGCTTGAAGTCGTCCACCAATTGTTCCGCAGCAGTTCTTTGATCTTTCGATAATGGCGCACTCCCAATTAACTTCGACGTCAAGGACTCAGAAGACACAGTCTCAGGGGAATTGATTCTTCTAATGATGCAGTTTACTGGAGTACAAGTTGCCAACACTTCACCTTTTCGGATATTCCTTGGCCTTTCACTCACGTTGGCGACTCTCACAGGAATTACGTACTTAGAAAGGTCCACAAGCGTAGATGCTACCAGTACTCCTTTTAGGCTATTGCTTAGGTTAGGGTAGTCAATGAGTCCAAATCGAAAACTATTGCTTTCTTCAAGGGAGCCAGGTATTAATGATTCTGACCTTGAGGGAATCGATAAATCTGTTTGAGCTATTATTTGATGAGCGGATTTTACATCACTCCCTGCAGGGAAAACGGCTATGTCTTCTCTCATCGAGTGCAGCTCATTAGTCTTGAAGTCGAGAGTGAAGTCATATTTCTTCAAAAAGTCCAATCCGAGAATGAAGGGGTCCGTGATATTAGCGACGAATGCCGTATGATGGTAGGTGGCATTCCCAAACACTATTTCCAAGTCCACTTTACCGTCAATCTCAATTTTGTCACCTGTCACAGTCTGGAGACTTACGCATGGCGATGTCCACAGCAGTTTCAATCCAAATTCACGAGCCACATCTGTCCTAATGATTGTCACATTGGCTCCAGTGTCTACAATCAGTCTGCAGGGGTTCCCATTTACATGTGCGTAAATGAAAAGTCCATCACTGCCACTACTAGAAGAGGAAATCTGCAGAGCTTTAGTGGTGGTGATTTCCTTACCTCGCGTAGCTTGGCGAGCCGGACAACTCCTTCGCAGGTGTCCTTCACTACCGCATTTCCAGCACTTCTGCTCTTGTTTCTTTTGGGCTGTTATGCTTCTCAAATGTCTTGTCAAGTCACCGAGTTGTCTCTCAAGTTCAGCGAGGTGGGACGACCTGGAATCAGACTCATCAGCTTCCTGAGTCCGGATTAGATGGCGATCCACACGGGTTGCTTCTTGGGCGGCCTCGTATCTCATCGCATACACAACGGCAGAATTCAGGTCTTTGACATCCGCCATCCGTAGAGCTTTCTGGATTTCCGGATCTCGAACCCCGTCGATGTAGTAGTTGAGTGCCAGGTTGTCTCGAACATCCGCAGGGCAGTCGTAAAAAGCAAGATGAGACAGTCTCTCGATGTCCGCCGCAAGCTCTTGCAGGGTTTCCCCAGTTTTCTGGAAACGGGACTTCAATTGGAGTCGGCTGAAATCTTTCTGGCACTTCTCACCGAAGCGAAGCTCCAACGCAGCTGTGAGGGCGGCGAAATCCAGGCGCTGGCTCTCCGGAAGGGTCTGGAGAATGTCCGCTGCGTCACCTCTCAGGGATGGTGCAAAATGACAAGCCTTGGTAGCAGAGTCCCATCCGTTCGCTTCCGCCACTATCATGAATTGAGTTTTGTAAACCTGCCACGAAGTTTTCCCATCAAATGTGGCAAGTTTAATGGACGGTCGAGCAACCGATGTGGGAGCGCCAAACTGTACAGAGCTGCTTTCCACGGTCGCCAATCTCCTCTCCACGTCCTTAAAGATCTCTTCTTTAAGTAGATGAAATCTTCTATCTTCTTCTTCAAATTTATTTTCTACAGCATTGAATCGGCTTTCAACGGTATCAAATTTTTCTTCAATAGCATCAACTCGATGCTCTATGTCATTAAATTTATTTTCCATCACAGTCTTTACCGAAATAAGGTCGTTTTTAATTTCTTCTTGGTTAGACGTTAAGTCCTTTTTCAGCACCGTTAAATCGCTTTTTAACTGGTCTTGATTTGCCAACATACTTGCAGTCAGATCACTTTTTAATTGTTCTTGATTAGCCGCCATATTATTTTTTAATTGTTCTTGATTAGCCGCCATATCGTTTTTTAATTGTTCTTGATTAGCCGCCATATCATTTTTTAATTGTTCTTGATTTGCAGTAAAACTTGCAGTCAAATCACTTTTTAATTGGTCTTGATTAGCCGCCAATTCATTTTTAACAGAGTTGATTGCATCAAGAAGTTGTTTTAATTGTTCATCCATTGCGCGAGTAATCACCATAAAAATTAAAGTCCAAATTCAAAAAAAGTCTTTATGAAAAAATGTCCAAAGTCACACTTACTCCAAGAAAAGTCCAGAAGAAGCCCCACGTTGGGCGCCAAATTGTAACGGATTCGGTGCGAGTTCCACTTTTTTGAAATGAAGACACAGTTCTTGATAAAAACACAGGAAATTTATTTACACTATGTACAGGAAAGATCTTCAACAACTGCTAAATTATTCATCAGCAATTAAGCAATTATCGCACAACACCGTAAACTCAACGTTTACACACGTATTTACTTCCAAATACGAAAACAACACAGCGAAATGCCTCGCAATAAACAGAGCAAAAATGCTCTCAGTTCGAAATATCAATCGAAACTACTCCTGTTTATCCATCGCTAACGGCTCAAATACACCGAAAAGAAATCTCTCAAATATTCCAGAAAATGCTACAACGTTCTACAACTACACTTCCATTGATAAAATCAGTGAATAAAATAAGAAAAAAAAGAATAGGGGGTTGTATACTTTAGCCATATGTTAAGGGGTTGTATATTCATTACGGGAAACTATTTACAGGTTACGTTCCTACAATAATTACTATTTACAGAATTTGTAACAATATTTTGATTGCCAAGTATTTCGCTACTTTCCTTTTTCAATGCAATATTATTCGATTAACTGCGAAAGCATATCAACATCTCAATTATTGTTCCAGGTTTTGAGAACAGGCAAACGATCTGGTTTGATCCGAGCTCGACTGATTGGGGCTGCAGCAGCCAAGGGGCAGGTGATCACATTCCTAGACGCCCACTGCGAATGCACAATTGGCTGGCTTGAGCCACTGCTTGACAGGATAGCTGAGGACAGGTGAGTCTCAAAAGTTCAAATGCTTCCTTTCGATTAGTTTCTGATACATATTTACTTGTTTGCATTTCTGTCAGTCAATCATTGTACGGTAAAATTCTTAGCAATGAGCTATGTTTAACCTTTTTCAATGCGCTCGAAACGAAGAAGATGAGTATTTTCATGAATCATGCAAAGTTCGAATCAATCAGGTAGCAAAATTCGTTTCATTAACGTTTAAAAATAATTGCCAACATTGAAAAAACCATTTTTAAACATTTATAAAACGTTTAAACGTTACGTGTGCTAAATAAAACGATAATCGCAATGGAGGTTTTTTTTTTCTAAATCATGCTAGAAAACTATAACTGTTACGGATACCAAGAAAATGAGATATATATTTGAATTTACTTAAAGTATAAATGTGTACGTATATGGAAACAAAAATGAATAAAAAATTTGTTTTGGTCCGTAGATTTTGCATTGATTTCATTTTTGTGACACTTAATTCTGGATCACTTTCACTTTGCAGTTTGGTAATTGAAGTCCAGCATGGTTGGTTTCTCTGTATTGAGCATGGGCCCCTCTTGAACTACGGATTCCAATTGTCAGGAGCTACAGCCCCTGCCCCTTCCATTTTTGTCGAAGTTTTAATTACATCTTTTCCCTTTCGAACCCCATCCCAGTCCGGACCCTATTGTTGTGTTTGTTCCTTTACTGCCTCCGTGTGAAGGCCATGGTATTGGAAACTGAATGCGAAGTTTGTGTAGTCTGACCACCGATGCGATGGAAAGACTAACATCCAGTTTATGGGCGGAAATGAGCGCATTCATTAGTCTTCAGGGATGCCAGTTTTTGCAGATGTGTGTAAGCCTCCAAATTAAGCAGAGTGTTTTGAATGGAGAATGCGCAGGGGCGTGCAAAGAAATTTTGGGGCCCGTCACAAACTATTTTTACGCCCCCCTCCCTCTATATTGTTTACCGCTACGTCCCTACAGGTGTTTTACCCCTCATTTAAAAATCTCAAGCGCTCTTCAGGCACGGGCCCAGGCCAACAGGTGCCCCTCCCCCCGTGCACGCCCCTGAACATGCGCATCAAATTTTTAAATTTTAGGTGTTGAAATCAGAGCCGGAGTAGCTCATTTTCTCTCCTATTCCTCAGATGTCTTAGAAATAAAGCTCCAGACTAGGATTTCTGATAGTAGCCACTGGCGACCAGATTCACAAAAAATAGCCACTCTTGCACTTGGTAACCATCTTACTAATATTATATATGCCAAAGTTTGTCTGTATGGATCTATGGATGTTTGTTACTCTTTCACGCAAAATTTACTGAACGGATTTTGAAGAAACTTTACAATAATATAGCTTATGCATCAGAATAACACATAGGGTAGTTTTCGTCCCGTTATGGGGGGCAAAACCCCCTTAGGGGGCAATAAAACACAATTTTTGTATAAATTCTCTAATATTGGGATGAAAAAATACTTGCACATATTTACATTATATGTCCATCGAAAGCTCTGATTTTTCTGCTGAAGATGGTACCTGCTTGAAATTTCTAAGTAGAATAAAAAACGAGTTATGAGCTTTTTAGATCCATATTCGAAGGCTTTCCTCAACTCAATACAGTATTTAGTGTATCATCTCAACTCCCTGTCGATAGAGACAATTGTTGTATTGTTGAATTTCTTTGCTTTTCGTGATTGTTCAAGGCTTTTCTCAAGTCAAATATTGAAGTAAGATTTTTGCACAAGATTGGCAAATAATACATGATTTGGCTGATGATTTTCCATCTAAACGGAACTTTAATGTAATTAATGGTTTTTATTATTATTTATGCTGATTGAACACTTACTCATTATCCAAACAACCAGCAGATCGCCAAAATTTTTGCAGAAAGATTTCCGTAGCTGATGCATTTGGCAGTTTTTTCAACGTTGCTGTTTTTGAAGCCGAAGACTACGTCATAATGTTTCTTAGCTTTCATCATGTAAACAAAATATCGCCAATCAAAGAATTTTCAAAAGACTTTTTTTACCGTGTTAAATAAATCCAGCAACTAAATTAGGCAAATCCATAAACAGCACAAAAACTTCCATTAATTTTCCTTTTTGCACAATTTCAAACAATCACCAAATTTTATTACTTATTTTGGTAACATTTCGGATGAAACTGTTTAGCGCCATTTTATGGTGACCAAAAATATCTCAGCATCTGGCGACGATATCTCTGTAACGAAAATTAATATCATATCGTTTTACAAAGTAAGCAAAGAATGGGGGAGCATCATCGAAGGTACCTCAAAACGACCAAAATTCGGCAAATTCGGTAAAATCGCACCAAGAGCCACAATAATTGAAATTTCCCGAAATAAGTAAAGCAAGTATAACGGGATTACGAGCGCAGCTACTTTTTTTAATCACTTCGTACTTCATTAGCCATACAGAGAAGGTTTTAGACTCCATGTTAAAAAAAAGTATCAACAGATAAATCTTTTTAAACATGAGAAGATTAATTTCATGTTTTTTAAATTTGTATATGCTTAAATATAGTGCTTTCGTTTCTAAATCAATACTACTTTGTTCTTTATACTTATTGCTATTTTAGTTTTATGGGTAAGGAAGAAACTCGATTTTTAATCACGTCAAAAAGATGTATTTTAAATTCTTTCACTTAAAACAGAAAACAAAAGCAAGTAACGATTTTTTCTAATAATTATTACTGACCCAGGCAACGCCGGGTATTTTTGCTAGTTTTTTATAAAATAGTGTATTCGTAGCAAAAAGTGAATAACTTATTTGCTGTTTGTAATATTAACAACAAATTTAGGGGTTATGATTATGATACTGTACGAAAAAATAAACGAAATTTTAATGGATTCATTTTTTTAACATAAAGGTATAAATATACAACGAAAAATAATATTTGAAAACTTTTAAAGATAATACAGATTTAGGTCAGAAAATTTCTGGACTTTTAGTCGAAAAATTTCTGTCGCCTGACACGATCATTTTTCAGCGTTTGAGCCCACCATAAATTGATGACTCCACAAAAATTTTGTTTTTAAATATAGTCTACATTGTGCTTTACTCTCAGCTGTGCTTGTATAGTTGCTCTTGATGGACACACTTTTCATTCCAGTTATGTTACTTCAATCCCTTTCCATATCTGCATTACTTGATGGAATGCCACTTTTAGCGACTGGGACTTGAATTTTTGGCAACCATTTTCAATGAAATGGTTGCCAGTTGGCGGCTGGAGACCGCTAATCTAGACCGAATCTTGATTTCCAAAGAAATTTCGTCTGCATTTCATTTAAATGGTTCACTGTAAATGATTGTTGTCATCCGATTTTATGCTTGAAAACACGGATTTTATCCAGGGCTGAGGAGTTAGAGAAAAAATGACCACTGATAGAGTTGCGGATTTTGGGGGAAAATCCGCAACTCTATCATCCTCCTACTCTTAAAATTTAAACCTTCGACTTTGACTCCAACTCTGTTGTCCTGTCTTTATCACAATCATTTGAATATGGCAAGATGATCCATGTAGTCATTCTTGTAAGAAGGAATACTGTCCATCTCTGGCAAGTTGAGCACCGCTGCCCGACCGATTCAACGATTCCATTACTTGAAAAAACGGCTTAAGAACTTGCAGATTTAGTTGGCAGTGTATTACCCATTTGGCGAGCAATCTAACTATGTATTAGCAAGCGGTACAGGATTTTCTCGCCAATAAAAGGGTTTCAATGGTAGCCCAACCACGCCTAACAGTGCCTGTTCTTACTGATTGCTCTCCCTTGAAAGAAATGGACTTGTTCAAGGCCATAGCTCAACTTGTCGGAGCTGAACAGTAGTCTCTTAGTGAATGTTAATGTGTTTATAGCCAAACATTGAAACTTAACAGGTGCTTCAAATGTAAAATTGTACTCTTTTTCATAGTAAATGGAAAAATGACATTTTTTTCCGTTTAACCTGACCATTGAAATCATCTGATTCTCACTTGACTGCATAGCTAAACACTAGTCTAAAATTTCAGTTCATGGCTATTTGCTAATTGGGTTTAACTTATAATTATTAATATTAAAAAGCTTCGAATTAGATAAAAATTTAATACTACGCTATTTTCCCCCATGATACCAAGTTTTATCAAGTTGAACTGCGCAATTGCGGAGCAAATGAAATCGCTTGTTCCCCCGTCCCTCGCTTTTAATATTAAATTGCATGAAATAAAATGCCTAGCGCTAAAAAGATCTCACTCGTAGGATTTTTTAATAATTGGGAATCTTGTTCTTTTTTGGTAAATTACTGAAATGAAAAGACCCCACGCGCTTTACTGTTTTTTAGAAATATTTCCAGACGTATTGAATATTTATTCCCTATATAATGGCAGAAGAATATAGCAGAAATTCATGGCAGCAGAATATCGGATTTGCCATCTGATGGAATGCAAATGGTGAAATCGATCGAACAAAATTCGCTGTATCATAGATAACTGAGGTTATTGGAATTCTAAAACAAAATGTTCTGTGTTATCCGGATGTAATGAGGATTTTGGTTCCTTTGTATGATAAGAACAACCGAGATCGATGACGATGTTGAGTATGATCTCCTCCACCCCATAGAAATGCCAGCAAAATCAGTTTCATAAAATGAGTCAGCTGAAGAAAAAAGAATAACTATAACTATTGCAACAAATGGTGCTGGCATTAATATAATGCATTGGAGCATTAAAAAATCTTTCTTTTTTTTTTTGTGTGTGTTCATTATTGTAAAGGATTTTCCAAAGCTTTATGCATGTCAGTTCTTTGGCAAATAGACAATATTTTCTAGGCATAAAAACTACAGAACTTTTAACACTCTTAAAGCCGTCTGAGATTATTCAGCATCCCCTGCATATCATCAATCTATATCTATATTGTTGTCATTCCTCCCAGTAACTTCAACAGAATTTTCAGCTATGGTCATGAGAATCCTTATAAAGGGTGAGCCAATTTGGATTTCGAAACTTAACAACAACGCTGTAAATTATGCAGTTGTGAATACTGGAGCACAAAACATTGAAAACAATTTGGTGTGCGCAGTTCTTGAGGCACAAGCAAAAATTTCACCAAAACAAAAATTTTGAAAAGCATATGTCCAGAATAACTTTGCTGTCACAGTAAGTGCAGTGAGTGGGACAGGGTTTTGACAACTGCCGTCAGGTAGAAGCACAATACAGGTCTACTCAACAAACATGATTTCAGACTGAACCAAAGCACTGTGTCCTACAGAGAACCCCGTAAACTAAAAATTACCCATTGTCCCAAAGTTAGCCACCGAGTCCCAAAGTTTCCCCGCTTTACGGTACACACTATATTGAAGAGTCTGAATATTGTAACCATCCTCTTTTTTCATTGAACTAGTCTATATGACGTGAACGGTATGTGAATAAATTAAAGTGGTATTTAACTGCTGATTGGGGGAAGATAAGGAAACATTCTCACATCCGTTTTTACTAGTAGTGGGAAAATAAAGCCCTGAATCGTAGAATAAGTAGCTACACGTCCGCCATCTTGGGGCTAAACGATGACTTCTTCCTATGTCTACTATGGTGAAGCTGCATGATTTGCTCCTTGATTATGGATTCTTAATAACTCTATGTTAATTCACAAACAAGAAGTAAAACATGCTACTTCATTACAGCAGACATAGGAAGAAAGTGGCATTTAGCCCCAAAATGGTGGACGTGTCGCTACCTAAGCAACGATCTAGAACTTCCGGAGGAAAGGTTGCTGGTCTAAGTGAATTCGATTAAAAGACATTATTTTTACTGGTATCTCCGAATTTGTGCGACTGGCGAGTTACTCATGACCTGCTGTTATCAGTATTTAAACAAAGTGGTCTGTATTACATTGCTCTCACACCATTTTTCAGAAGAATTTTTTAGGTACAAAACTACATCTTAATTATAGAAAAAAAGGCTAGTTATGATTTCTGAAGATTTATCTTCATTTCAAATGTTAATATTTTCCTTTACGTAAGTAACTAATAAGTTCTGTTATTTTCCAGGACCCGCGTCGTGTGTCCCATCATCGATGTTATCAGTGACACAAGTTTCGAATACGTTCCTGCTTCCGACATGACGTGGGGTGGCTTCAACTGGAAGATGAATTTCCGATGGTACAGGGTGCCGCAAAGAGAAGTTGACAGAAGGAATGGCGACAGAACGCTACCCGTCAGGTGTGTATCCACTTATTCCTCTCAATTCTACCCCCAATGTTCAACCCTCAGAGTGAAGATGGGGTTCTACTACGTTTTATTAAGGTTTTGTATACCGTTTAAATATGGAATAGAATGTTTCCGAGAGGCTATTCCAGAGTTTCCGAAGTTTTTTAACTATCGATTGACGGAGTTCTAGTATGCTTTAAAATCTTGATATCTTTAAATAAATAGAATTATGCATGTTGAATCGAAGCAAAAGAACGTAAGTAAATTTTGAATAATGCACTTCCAACGTTGAAACCTAATGTAGGCTTTCATTTAAATATATATATATATATATATATATATATATATATATATATATATATATATATATATATATATATATATATATATATATATATACACACACAGGGTGTTCCGTTTTAACCTACAAGACCTTTAAATGAAAAGTGGTCTAAGTCACAAAACGTTGCGTTTCATATCTCGATGAATATTGGTGGTACAAATTTCAAACTTTTTTTGTTGCAAATATTTTCAACGGAGATTATTTCCCTAATTATAAGTTAGAGGACCTAGAACCAATATAAAAAGTTATATTTTATATTTTTTGACTTATTTTTATTTTCACTTCAAACTTTCAATATCTTATCCCTGCACCTGATTTTGAACATTTTTGCAATTCGAAGTATACACTAGGACTAACAGTTGAGAAAATAAAGGTCTTGCATGTTAAAAGGGAACACCATGTTTGTATATATATACAGGGGCGGACTGGCCAGGTCGGCTAGTCGGGGATCCCCGACTGGGCCAACCGCCGAGTGGGCCACTTTAAGCAATTTTTTTTATTGTACTTAATACATTTAATTCACATCTAACATTTTTTAAAGCGTAATAATAGAATAAAAAATAAAATTTCTTCCCTCTATGGGAAAAAAATGTTTGGAAGCAGGTTTATTTTTCTCCCATCCTTAGCCCCAGGGGCCAAAGTAAATAGCCGAGTCCACAGGTGCAATTTGTTTCCTCTCTTTGTCAACTTTTTTTAGAGCTCTGAGGTCCATGGCTCCCACACTGAGGTAACGGAAGGGGGCTAGAGAAATTAGGTTCAGACTTGCCCTGAAAAAGGCCCGGGACAAAAAAAGAGCTTTCAAAATCTTATATTAGTACGTCTATTAACAACAATTAGCCTGCACCACTAGAAAAAGCGGCCCCGGTCCTGCTATAAATATGTGGGCCATGCTTTGGGGTGTTAAAATACATGAGCAGCGGCGTGCACAAGGTTGGGGGGGGGGGGAGAAGGAACATCTCTTAGCCCGGTTCCGAGCCGGAAGGGGACCGAGATTTTTTAAATGAAGGTTGAAATATACAGTAGGAACGTAGTGGTAAACAAAATGGAGGGGGACCCGTAAAAGTCATTTATGATGGGCCTCAAAAATTTCTGTACACGCCCCTGGCATGGTATTCACTGGTTGCGGCAGATTCAACTAAATGCTGTCAGTTGGCAATCGATTTCATTAGTCTAATGTAATTTATCGTTATACGAGTATTTTCATCTCAGAATCGCATCGGGAAAGCAAGTCTGGACTACGACAAACTGAATCTAAAACAGGACAAAATTTCAACTTAGAAGGGCGAGTTCCTGAATATTGGCGAATTCAGGCCTGAGTTCCAGGGAAGGCAAAAAAGGGATGGGGGGGGGGTGGAGCAAGATTTTTTTTCTTTCTTTCTTTTTTTTTTTTTTTTGAGCAACATTAAATGTAATTAGGGCCAGACTTAGACTTAACGGGGTCCCAGGATTGCCAACTTTGGAGAAACCATTTGAGAAGCATCTGTGCTGATTTTGAGGAGCAATTTCAAATTTTGCGGAGCAGTTCGGAATTTTGTATAAAAATCAAAAAAATTAATTAAAACTGATCTGATTTATTTTAAAACTTTAATAATTATTTCAAGCACTAGTATAGAAATTAATATTTCTAAATAAATAAAACAGCTTTATACACAATTTCAATCTTTGAGTATAAGCATCTTTAATTTCCCATGTTTACATGTTTTTTATGATGAAATAGCAAAATTTAAGCTGGAAAACTTCGGCAGGGAAATGCGGAGAAAAAGAACTTCTTTGCGGAGCCGCGGAGTTTCGCCATTTTTGCGCAACAATTCCGCAAAATGCGGAGCAGTTATTAACCCTGGGTCCCTACGGTATTTCAGGTATGAGGTCTCTTTGTAGTCCTAAAGTCACGATAGTATTAAGTCTACATTTGAGGACTTTGATGCAAGAACGAGTTAAGTCCAAACCTTTTCCTTTTTTAAAAATTCATTTTTTCGTGTGGAGAATTGGTTGTTTCGATTGGTGCAAAAACGGGTCACAAATGTAAGATTAGACCTCTGCTTTGTAGTAAATAATGTGGGAAAGATATTAGCATTTCGATCGACACTAATGTTATTTATTGGTCTTACCAAAAATGAGTGAGTTTGAACTTAACCTGGTTCTTGGTTTTTGCATCAAGGCACAAGAAGGAAATTGTGTATTACAGATTTAAGGTGGTCCGTGACACATTTTGAAAAAAAAAATAGTATTAAACAATTTAGAAATTTTAAAATTTTTTCACTGATTCACCATCAGTTTGATTTTCAAAATAATAACATAAATATTAAAAGAAATTATTTAAATTTAGTTATTGTTTTCTAAAAAATTGAGATTGCTTTAAATTGCTAAAACTCAAAATATTCTTGGTCAATTTTCAATTTTTTTTAAAACTATGCACAAATATCTAAGTTTTAATTTTTACTCGACGATTTAAAAAATATCAATAAAAATAGAAAATATTTGAAGAAAAATTTTGAAAAATTCACACAGGGATACTTAAAAAAAATCATATTTTTTGAAGTAATGGTTTTTTTCAAATTCACCGTATAAAAACCAAAATAAACTGTTTGAAAAAGATATGCTCCAAATTTCATTACTTGATCTTTATCAGTTCTCGATTTATAAGAGTTTTAATGCGAAAAATAGGGAAAAATTGCATCAGGGAGAGAAACGCGTTTAAAGTTTTGAAGTTAAATATAATATTAGTTAAAAGAATGCAACAAAAAAACCTATATCTTTCGTTATAATTAAGATAGAAACAAGATTCAAACGTCCTTTTAAGCAGAAAAAGACGGAGAAGTTTTTTAAATAATAATAATAATTAAAACAAAATGCAAAATTTGACACATTTTGTTTCCTGGACTCCCTTAAATATCGAAAAATGCCAGACAAAGTCTTCGAACCTGAGGCATTCCCTTAAAGTCACCAAAAGATAGCTTAGAATTTCACTTATAGAAATTTTCATGGGGGAACTTCGTAACCCTTTTATTTGCGCAATAGCCAAAAATTGATTTCAGTTTCAGAAAAAAAATGCCCAGAGAGAACTAGTGTTTCCTCCAGACCAAAAAAGGAGCAGTGCGCTTTCAGATAAAAGGGATAAAAGGGTAGAGAAGTTTTTTTGAATAAAAAAGGTGCTTCTTTTACTTTCTGGTATACAAGATACATACAAAGTTCAAGTGTTTTCGATAGTAATTATTTTTAAAATATTAAAAAGCTTTTTGATGTTTAGTTTTAAATGTAATGCAAAAAACATTCGGATATATTCTAATCAGATTCTTGTGGATCAATGATTGAAACGAAAGAATGACGTTTCAAGGACAGGGGTCGAAGGTTAGCTTAAAAGCGGAAGGGCACGGTGCCCTTCTAAAAAATCTTGGGGGAAACCTTTCTCTTTTCCTTTTAATGTTTCCAAACATATTATAAGATTATATTTTTGAAATTTCAGTGTCGGAAAATTTCGAAGGAGAGTCGTCAGATTCCCTATAGTAACGAAATATAGTTTAAAATTGGGTCAAGTATACTACAGTTTTTAAATGCTTCCAAATGAGATCACTGACCTTCCTATTCTCCCAAACGTGACCAAAGTTAGTTTTGCGTTTTTTAATAGTTCAAACTCCAAACGTTTTCGTAGAGAGCTCCCTATTCTGTTCCATTAATTTTACTAAGGGTAACCTAAAATTGCATTCTAAAACTTCCCATTTCGGAGAATTTCTGGGAAGAGCCCCCGACATTCTATTGTAAACGAAGATAGACTAAAATGGATTTCAATTTTGAAAAAAGAAAAAAAATAATAAGAAAACAAAATTGTGGGGGAACCCCTTGTTTTCCTTCTCCTTTAGCGCTACCGAAAATTGTAAAATTGCGTTTTTTGACACCAACTTTGAAAATATTGCTTGGAAGGGAACTAGAACCTTGTGTCCTGATTCTTTTCTTAGGGCTATATAGATCAACCAATTTCAAAAAATTTCCGGAGGGGATTTACCTGGTTCTTCATCTCTTTCCTTGTGTCCTTCCTATGTTGTTAGTATAGAAGCCAAAAGATGTGCCTTTTCAGGCTTATAACCATAAGTATCCTTTCAAGGCACATAAAAAAATGTGTCAGCGTTAGCTATATTTTACGTTTCACAATTTTTTATTTTAGAACTTTAAATTTCGATTTAGGAACTTAAAGAAAAATAGGAACTAGTGGTAGTTTAATGTCTTTGCTCGACTAATTTACAGAAGTGGGCCAAAATATTCTTTTGCCGACTGGGCCAAAGTCAGCCAGTCCGCCCCTGTATATGTGTATATATATATATATATATATATATATATATATATATATATATATATATATATATATATATTACTCATGCTGTACGGCAGCACATACCAGGCCTATAGTTGCCCCAAAAAAGAAGATAGTTTCTTCCGCTATAGATGGAGGAAACCTAATCTGGCAGCATTTTGACGGCTATTGCGGAAATCCTAATCGCTCCAAATTTTTAATTTTGGCGCTTACACGTCTTTGCTTCTAGGTGCTTAAGTTCTTTGTCAACAACATACAGAACTTTTCAGGAGAATAAACAAAGTTGTTGTTCAAACCACTGCAAGTAAGTCAGTAATGCAGAAAGCTGCAGTGAGCGAAAGTTTGCCGACAGCGAAAAGATGTCTCTCATTTTTGGGTTAAAGAGTCAGAGTCGGGAGTCGAAGATTTTTAATTCAAAGAATCGGATGCGGAATCGGTCGTTTTCCTTTCAAGTCCGTAACTCTACCAATGTTTGCGAAGTCAGACTCATTTCGGGATAAAGGAGTTGGAGTCGAAGACGGTAAATTGCCGAGAGTAGGAGTTCCTCATTTTGCCTCGGTGTCTAAATTTTTGCCAGAGCTACGGGGCCAGAATCGAAGTTGTGGGGATTCGGATTCTGACTAATTTTCGTGTACAGGAGATGGAGTCGACGGCCTTAAAATCTTTGGAGTCAGTTGGTCATCAAGAGCTATTTCCAACAATATATTTTATCAAGCAAATTCCCTTTAAGTTTGGGATCTATATTGGCTTTTTTTTTTTAATTTCTCCGTAGGCGCTAATGTTAAAGGATTTGAACTGTTCAAAATTAAACGGAAAATTATTCAAATAAAAAAGATGTTTTCCGTACATGGGGATTCTTCATCAAGAGCTTCGTTTGAAGTAAATTCGCCTCTCGGTGCGGATTTATATTTGCCTTGAATTTCCCCGTAGGGTCGCTAATGTTAAGTTTTATTTTAACTGTTCAAAATGGCGCGAAAAATTGTTCAAGTCTAAAAGTGAAATATGGGAATGAGGGGTCCTCGCCGAAATCTTTCGAACAAAAAAAAAATTTCTTCGAATCGGACTGTTCATTCACAAGTTCTTAGGGTGGGGGAGGGGGGCAGACAGTCAGACCGACAGACATTGTTTCCCCATCTGAATACCCTACTTTCCAATTTTTAATTTTTCGATATTTATTTAATTATTTTGTTTATTTTTGACTTTTGTTTTTCGCAATATTTTTAAGATGCATTAAGCCTTCTCTCATGCTTTGTTTCTCGTTTTTTGACTTTTAGTGTAAAAGTAGACTGAAAAAACGAAACACAAATCTTTAGTGTAGTTTCTAAAAAAGAAAAAAATCCTTGATTTTGCATTCATTTATTTTTTTTTCTGTCCGGATAACATTTTTCCTTGTGATGTATAATTCAAAAAATTATGAGAACTTCTGTCGGTGTCTTCTTAAAAACATTTCTTTTTATTTCTAAATCTTGAGCAAATTTTAATGATGCAGAAATGTTTTTTCGAAATAAAGATCTACACGGAATTTAAAAATAGTGATTCTTTTTTCCTCTCTCCCTTTCTCTTATGATATATATGCAAACACCGATACATACTTCTGTTTTAAGAGTCACGCTGCATTGGACATATGATCTCCGTTTTTCTCTCCCACCATCATGACTCTTTTTTCGTTTTTTAATGATGAATAATCATTAAAAAAATTGTTTCTGTCTGATTTATGATGGTATATTTAAAAAAGAGATGAGAAAAAAGATTCTTCTCCAAATTTTTACGCTTCCTGCTCCGCGGTAATTATGTGAGGATGGTGCGAATTTACACTCTACATTACATTCCCCCCCCCCTCGGGATAGGAAAGATTATCCAACAAAGCAGCGTTTCTTAATTTCTTTGATCAATGGAACCCGTTTAAGTATTCACTATTTTTCATGAAATCGTTGGTTAAACTTCAATAGTCTAGTTTGAATGCAACATTCAAAAATTGCGATTAGGACTGGGCGATATCAGAATTTTAAATCCGCGATATATCGCTCTTCAAATATCGATATTTTCGATATATCGATACATTAACGGAAAAATTCAAAGTTTTCGGGGGGGGGGCGTGCAAAGGTAACTTAAGCGAAGGTTCAGTGCATATTATATCGAAAAATGACAAAAACAGATTTCCAAATAAATAATAAATACAATTTTTTCTCTAATTAAAAATTTTCCTGTGTGGGGGGGGGGGGAGTGTGCAAATAGTATAGTTCAATGCACGACAAAAGTGCTTCGCAACGAAAATCTTTCAATTTGAGCAGTCTCAATAATTTGAATATACTTTCAACCACATTTCGTATTTACATCCTAAATAGTTTATTTTTAGTCATTTAATAGCTCTTGCTTTAAGACGTTTTACTTCTTAGTTGAGTAACAATAAGCAAAATACTAGTAATAAATCTTTAAAGAATGCAGTTATAAATATTGAAAAACAATGAAATATACCTTTAATTTTTATTAACCGACTTCAAAAAGGAGGCGGTTATCAATTCGTACCGTATGTATGTTTTTTTTTTTTTTTTGTTTGTCCACTCACAGCGTCTCACCTAGTGAACCGATTTTGATGATTCTTTTTTTAATGAATAGGGGATGGCTCAACTTAGGTCCCATTACTTTGTTTGACCGTATATGTTCTTTAGAAGAAAAGTAATGGGTAAAAAACAGTAAATTTCATGCAATTTCCCTATTAAATGATTAAATATGAAACCCATTGTTATAAAAGTTAGGTGCCATATAACAGTAACATTAATAGTAATTGTAATGATAATTTTGAATAAAGGCTTCTCTGAAGCAAGCATCAAGTTTCTTCAGTGTCATTGCTCCATAGTGGTGGTAAAGCTAACCTGGAAGCGAGGTGATGCAGAGATCAGGATCTGCTTGGCCTTCACAATACTACTTAGTTATATTTGCCTCAATTATATAGGATTGCATCACAAGCAACTGGTACGCTGTGAATTGCAAATTAGTTAGGGATATTTAAATGGTTATAATTAAATTAACACACAAATGAATTCCAGAGCGAAACAAAGATAAATTTTTAGTGCCAATCGCTTAAAGTTTAAGGCGTGCTTATCGTTTTTTTTTTAGTATGGAGCTTTTTTATGAAAAAAATAAGGTAAAGTTTCGTGATGGTAACTTCTTACTTTTGCTGAAATATCTACATTTACACTAAAAAGAATGAAATAAAAAAAATTTGAAAAAAAAAAAATAGAACCGACTTCACAAAATTGCTCTAAAAAGTGAAAAATAATTTTATTCTTTAAACACCATCGCTAATACTTTTAAACATAATTTTTGAAGTTGGCGCAAAAACAAAAAGTAAAAGACAGTGTAACCATGCTTTGTTCCTTTTTTTTTCTTTTTTAGAAAATCATCCAAAGTTACGAACGAAACATTGAGTCATGGCTGTGAATGATTTTATCTATCGTTTTTGCGCCAACTTCAAAAATTATGTTTAAAAGTATTAGTGATGGTGTTTAAAGAATAAAATTATTTTTCACTTTTTAGAGCAATTTTGTGAAGTCGGTTCTATTTTTTTTTTTTTTTTTTTCAAAATTTTTTTTTGTAATTAGCTGCATTAGCCTATCTTTTGTTATAAATCGATAGGCAATTTTAATTATTAATATTCATTTATTTTAAATCAATTTAAATAAAACAAGATTGATATTTGATAACTAAAGAGCTTATCAAAAATTCTATTTGTTCATCCGTTGTTCACGTCGAGGTTTCTCTCGATATAATCATTTATGTTTCTTGAATTGTGTAGTGTTGTCATTGTTTCATGCTTTATGCAGTCACTGCTCAACAATAATTTAACTAATGAAGAAATTAACAACATTTATTAGCTAACGTTACATCACATATACTACGGTGGTTCGACAGAGACGGACTGTTTTACAACATAGACACGAACGCGGAACAAAAATGAATTAATAAGTTTTGGTTTCGATTTGAAAGTTTGCGTTTTAGTTTACAGTTTTGGTTTGCGTTTAGCAAGATTCCTCTTCAGTTCACTTCAGAGATCACTATTGAAACGATATTTCTAATATCTTTATCTTTACTAATAATAAAGCTCAAAGTCTCTCTGTCTGGATATCGGGATCTCTGTCTGGATGTCTGGATCTCTGTGACGCGCACAGCACCGTTCGGCCGACTTTCACGAAATTTGACCCAAAATAAGTTTGTAGCATGGGGGTGTGAACCTCGAAGTGATTTTTCGAAAATTCAATTTTATTCTTTTTATATTCTAATTTTAAGAACATTTTACCGAGGAAATTATAATTACGTGGAAGAGTAAATGACCAAGTTCTCATAACGTGGAACCGTAACTTCGGCGAGGAAATAGCCATAGCAAATTGGCTGGAAATTCATTATCCATTATTTGTAAATATACAGGTGAACCAAATGACCTTTTAATTTTCTACTACAGGCAAAGGCGTGCGGGTACCACTAGTCCTTAATAAAAGGACTATTCATCACAAAAATAATTTTTCAATTCGAACCAGTAGTTCCTGAGATTAGCGCGTTCAAACAAACAAACAAACAAACTCTTCAGTTTTATATTATTAGTGTGGATTTGGTTTGTAGCACAAAGCAGTGCGTGCCAAATTTTGAACGATACAAAATTTTTGTCCATTTGTGTGTGTGTGTGTATTAATGTATTGAGAAAATGAATGGTTGGTGTTTTTATCTGTGATCATCGTTTACAGCTCTTAATTCCTTTTTCTGTCTAAGATCTCATCCCCACAAACCTACAGTACATTCGCTATTTTTTAACTAACAGCCAAAATATTCACTAGAAAATATTAATATAGCAGAGCAGCGTTTGCTGGGTCAGCTAATAACTAAATAAAATTTCTGTTAATGAAGCCACACTTTCAAGCCTTGCCAACTTTGCGATAGAACATATTTGTTGTTATAAATGTTAGATCACAAGATTACTTCTCCTAAAAAGAAATTCTTCTTAGTTCCTATAATTAGCTTTTCACGGGCTGCTTCCCTTTCCTTCTAATATTTTCCGTGGAACGGAAAGAAACATCAAAAATTCATTAGCATTCGATCACAGAACTTCTTTATGCTGACAGTTCTCGAAGATAGAATGAAAAATAAGAGCATCTTTTTATACTTCCTCGCTTTTTGTAATGAAAAAAACGTTGTACTTTGAAATTTGCATTTATTGCATAATTCAAAGCTCTTTTGAAGATTTTGAGCTAAGAAACAGCTAAAAAACATTTCCAATCTAATAGCTTCTACCAGTTTTAATGATGAACGAAAATTCTTTTTCCATACCATAGTAGACGCCTGAAAAGGGCAATGGATTTTTAAAAAATCTCAAACTTTTTTCATTAAATTTTATTTTTAATGCATTCGCTACTGCAAACAAAACTTTATCAACTGACAATGGTTTATGTTTTATTCGCATGCTGTGTGAACAGTATAACATCTGTTTTTTTCCCCCTATTTTCTACTTTTTTTTTACTTTTTTGCTTTGAAATGACAACAAAAAAACTATCATAGGGTTATTTTCTTCTCTCATATTTGGCCTTTTCAATGGTTGGAGTACATTAAGAATACATAAAAGGAAAGAAACCATCAAATTAAAAGAAAAATAATTACTCACTTGTTTTGCATAATGGGATTGTTTCCTTCAGCCAAAAGTAGTACTTTTTGTCACTGAAATTGATAGAATAAGCAAAAAAAAAAAAAAAATTACATGGACTCAGAAAATATTTTCATTTTCCCAACAGTTATTTTTTAATTAATTTTTTTAAATGTCCGATTCTTCAAACAAGGCGTGGTCTTTATGACGTCACAAATGATGCACTATGGCGCATCTTTCTACCGCATTTCCACGTTATGATAATCAAGAAGCGAATTACAATTGCGCTCTATGCTTGCTATCAACCATATCGTTGCCAATGCACGTGAGTAAAGATGCGAATTAAATACTTTGGATCGTGAATGGCATTTCATCATTTGTGATGTTATCGGCAGAAGCGTTAAACGATGAAAGAGCACCGATTTAAGCATTTTTTTTAAATATCAAACTTAAAGAAATTATTTAAAAAAATGGTCAGATTCTATGTTTTTAAGCATGATCTTTCAGAAAAAAATACTTTTAAAATTTTGGAAACGACCCCATTAGCTAGCTTGCGAGCACGCAAAGTATTTTTTCCTGCATTTTACGAACTACTGCGCAACTTCATAACTGTATGTGTTGATTTGAATTTGCACATAGCATGTAAAGATTCCCAGAACCTAGTCGACCTTGCCAGAACTAACTAAATGAAATTTGTGCATAACACAAAGACATACAGTCAAGCCCGCTTGTTAGAATATCGATTAAAGAATATCCCGCTTATTGTAATACATTTTCAATGTACTAAACCGTTGATGTCTATTATTTTAATCCCGTTTAATGAAATATCCCGCTTATTAGAATATTTTTTCGTGGAAAATTGTATATATCATTAAGCGAGCTCGTCTGTATATACAGTAACAATGGCATACGCGAAGGGGAGTTCGGGGTTTAACCCTTTAGGGTGCAAGTTTGAAAAATTCGTACAATAACCCAAAGTTTATTTTCTTTTCCTTTTTTTTTTCATATTTTTTTGATTCTTATTACAGTAGTTTAAAAAACGATTGCAGCTTAAGGTGAATCTCGAACGGACATTTGCCGCTGGCGACAGCACCGCTAGGGGCGGCAAAAAGACTAAAATGCTCATGCTCAATTATTTTAAATTTTATTGAGATTAAAAATGAAATTTCAAACACATCACACACCAAAAATGCTCTGAAAATGGGATTTTTAAGGTCTCGTTGCCGAAAATTTTACGTAAGCCGGCACTCAAACTTGTCCTTCTCCTGCGTCGTTTGAAAGGTAGCAGATTGATTCACAAGGGTCAGAGTATAAGTTCCGCTACAGAATCTAAAATCATTTAACCGTTTTCAATTAGGCATTTTGGCACGAGTAACAACCAAAACCTTTTTCTCTTGTACGGTATGTTTTGACAGTTAACCAGGTTGCACCGATCCGTAACCAGGCACAATCTAATAGAGCTACTGGTTATCCGATCTTATGTGAAAACATTCTATAAACACTCGCCGCACTAACCACTGACGTCATCAAATCATCCGATCGTGTTAACTGAATGCTCTATTCGAACACACTAACAGTTGAATGAAAACAAAGATTTTGAAAGCGGTTTTTTTTTTTTAACTTGTCATTTTTCTTACAAAACGACTGTTCATAGACATCAATGTATTAGATTAAAGTACTTAAATGCTGTTAAGACACATTTACTTTCATAAATAAAATAATAAGTGTGCAAAAATAGTGTTAACATGATGCCTTAAAGTGAAGGCAATTTTGTAACGGGATACGTTTTTGTGTTAATTTTAGGACTCCAACTATGGCAGGTGGTCTCTTTTCTATCGACAAAGATTATTTCCAGGAGATAGGAAAATATGACGAAGGCATGGACATCTGGGGTGGTGAAAATTTGGAGCTTTCTTTCAGGGTAAGATTTTCTTAACCTATATTTTTTTTTCCAGGGAACCAAATGATACATATTATAACATATACGGTCACACATGAGATGATAAATCACAAAGCTCCCACTCCTGGAACCCAGGGAGGGCGTGGATGTTGGGAATCGATAGAGCACGTTTTAATACAAACGCACAGAATAGTATTTCGCTGGATGACAACCAAAGTACCATTGCGTTTAGCCAAATTGCGGAAGGAGATTTGAATGTTTGACAGCAAGATAATGGTTGGCGAATTTGACTATTTGTTAAGTAAGAGCTTTGTTTAATTCTCCTATGTTGTCATAACATCGGCAAACTTTGGGTGAGATCACTGTATATTGTCGCAATATGATTTATCCGCGAAGGACATCTTTAGCACCTTTAGGAACCATGTTCACATTCTAAACGCAACTAGAATGCTTCCTTTAGCTTCACTTTTTGCTCTGTGATACAAATCGACTTGATCAAGAATGGGCAACCCTTTATTTAGCTCAGAAAGATCACAGAGAATTCGGCTGTACGACAGAGGGCCACCCGGGCTGATCATGAAAAGCAAATATTCTGTCTTTATTGTACAGATTTTTTTAAATTTAGACGAACTAAGAAACTACTAAACTAGTAAGTATAACCATAGGGCAAATCCACGGTAACACATGTATCATTGCTGTACAAAGCTTCAAATTATGTTATATTTTCATTTCGTTGTATGAACTTGATGAAGAACATGTATTCTACGTTTGTGTAATGGTAATACAACTGAATTTTGAATATTTCTATAAACAATATTTAAATGACTTATTTTGTTCAGAAACTGACGAGTCTCAAAGATACTTCCGCAATTGAGCCATAAAAATATTATTTAAGTCATGTAATCAACCTTCAAAATTTAATCGCATTTTATAGTAGTCTACGCTTATCATAAAGTTCGTGCAATGAAGCAAGAATCTAACGGATTCCTTCTTTGTAGGGTATTTTGTGAAAAAAATGATAAATGTGTTTAAATGAAATTGTCCCACAGTAAAAAAACTCGAAATAGCACCATTGTTCTATAACTCCAGTTATATCTATTAACTGAGCATGATGCAGATATTTCTTCTTAAAATTCAATAAGGCCGCAAGTTCCCTACCCTCGGGCAAAATTTTTGGAAAGAAAGGCAACAAAATGGATTTCAGTTATGGTACCAGGATGGTCGAAATTCATTGATTTCATTGGTATCCACCACCAATCATACTCCATACTTAGTTCTTCTCTTATCTTTTTCCTTTACTGTTCATTCGAAGACACTATGAGCATAAAAATAAATCCTTTTCATAGCTTTCAACATGCATCTTATAATTAGACAGGTGGCGAGATATAGTTACAGATAATGTCAAAGTTATTTTTAAAAATTTAAATAAAAAAGAGAGAGAAAGAAAAGAGAACCGAAAATTTTGAACGAAATCTGCTGTTTTGGCGTGCAGTAGCTGTCCACTCACTCTTTTTGTTCTAAAAATGTCATTGTCAACTTTGATTTGAAAAGAATAATTAAAATCCTCACTTTTTTTGAAAAACTAAACAAGAAATTTGTCAGGCCAGTTTTTGGAGCACACACACAGCTTTGTATTCTGTTAACTTTTTTTTTTTTTTTTTTGTCTTCTTACGTGTTAACTTTCTTCTTTTTTTACTTTATTTCTTTTTATTCTTTACTTACGCATTAAATATTAAATACTTCACTTAGTGTTGAACTGACGTAACTTTTTTTAATTCTCCTACTTATCTTTTAAATGAACAAACATCCCATTTACTTACTCTTCTTCAAGACAAATATTACAGTTTCAAAAGCAAAGAAAAAAATTGCACTTTTTTCGAACATTTTTCAGAACACATCGCGGCGTAAAACAAAATGTGACAGTTTCCAAGAAAGCATTTTTCCTTCTGTCCTCGTTTTCGCCTAAAAACTTTGAAGTGAGGGCTTAGAGCCATCACCAAAGGAAAAATAAGTTTCTGGAAACTTTTCTTTCCTTTAAATTCTGGGTTGGAAAAAAAATTAAAATACCAGAAAGCTTATATAAAAATTCTTCCCCAGGGTATGTGAACTGCATTTTAACGTGGAATATTATAGCAAAGTACAAATATTTTTCCACTGAAACAGAAATAGAATTTTTAGATAAAATACATAATTTTTGTGTTTGGAGGATGTTAAGGTGATTCGAAGGTCACTTTGCCAGTGTCGGGAGTGCATAGAGACTGTCTAGACGGGGAGGGGAGGCATTTGCGGGATCAGTATAAACCAGAGTTTCCCAAACTGTGATCTGCGGACCCCTGGGGGTCCGCGAGTCCATGCCAAGTGGTCCGCAGGTTATCCATCTAAAACGTTAAATATAATTGAGATTGAAGGACGAGTCAAGATATTTCGATTCAAAAAAAAAAAAGCACATTTAATGAGGAATAAAAAGTTCTTGCTTAAGTTACATGTAGGACGCAGCAGCCTCCCCCCCCCCTCCCTCGGAACTCTCGGAAGTAAACACAATACACATAAAATAAATTTTGTATACATGACGAAGTTCATAATGTTACAAAACTATATCAAGTAAAATGCATTCATTGAGGCACATTTTACAGCTGGGATATTATACTTCAAATACAACTTATGCTCCGAAATTTTTAAGTCTCATTCATTACACAGCATTACGACGCTTTTTGAGAACTGCGTACTCATGCGCGTAACCTCTAACATTTACAAAAATTTATAATTTGGTCACTAGAGGATGCGATGTTGTGTCGGAGGAGGAAACCATATTTAATAATTAAAATTCCTAATGCGCCATAAAAAATATAACTCATATGAAAAATTAACACTTGGCTAACAGTAACGAATTAATACCTTTGTGTTCGTAAGTTAAATCAAAGAATAACCAGCGTTTTAACGTTGGTTATTCATTCAATAGGCTAACAGTGGTTTGTTCATTAACTTCGAAAGTTAACTTTTCTTAGTAAAGTTGTTGCAGAAAATTTCGTGATAACATTTTAAATCCTAATTGAATTTGCAATAGAATTTTACTTCCATAATGCAAAATAATAATGTAAGAAATGAAAATCACTCCGAAAAATATGCAGAACAATGAATAAATAAATTTAAAGGAAAAAAAAAGTGTAGAAATATATTAGGAAAAAAAATTTAAATGTGTTAAATAATTTTCTTTCTTTTTTTTTTTTTTTTTTTTGCGCGCCCGGGGGGGGGGGGGCACGAAGTTTGAAATTTTTCTGGAGGAGGTCCGCGAAGGTCTGAAGTTTGGGAACTTCTGGTATAAACTATGCTTTACATTTGTAAAGGAGAACTCTGCTTGAGTTTCCAGCGGTAAGAATCTACAGAGTTCTTTGGGAAGCAAAATGTTCTTTTTGACGAAATTGAGTCTGCTTAAGAAATTTTTAGAAGTGGTTATTCGAATTTCTGTGATTTGATGATACTTTCTCTTATCAAAAATTCAGAATAATACGTAAATGTTGCCTCTCTCTTAAAGCTGCATTCACATGAAACTTTTGTACCTCGCATTTCTCCGCTCCTGCTCCGAAAAAACCAGTTAGTAAATTCACTGTTTGCATGTAAAAAAAGGTACGATTGTACCCTAGGAAATGCAGTTTTACCCAGCATCCTTAGCTGCTATATCCATCAATTAAACAAACTCGTTTCGATGCACTATGGGTAAAAACCCCGCATTTACTTCAGTCGAAGGCAGAGGAGGAAAGATCCGCATTTACCCAGGAAATAATCGGAATGCGGTTTAAAGCACTTTTTTTTCCCGGAATAGAAAAGTTCCATCTGAACGGGGCTATTAAGACCAAAACTTGGAAAGTTTCCGACTCCGATTCTGGTGTTTCATGCTCTGGTTCGAGGAATTGCAATGGCTGCTGTGACACATGGTCTCCCTCGTCGAGTTACTTGATGTTTTCCTAGCTTTGCTTGACTTTTTTCCTCTAGTTTTGTCCTATTCAACGCACAAATATAAGGCAGTCAACCTTAGAGTTTATGTTGATAGGCAGCTTTCCTTTGAGGTACTCTACATAAAAAACTTCACAAAATAGATCGTTGAATTTGTTAAGCGATTACCAAAATAACAACTCATTCATTAGACGCCCAAAGGCGAGTGTTGTTTTTGAAGAGAGGCTGGAAACTGAATCCCTGCTCAGTTTCCATCCTCTCCCCCACGCAGGATTAGTCCATATGATTTATGGCTTAAGAGCACACGATAGATGGTAGTACCAATTATCAACATTTCGTAAATTTAGAACAATACCAGAAGCCGAACAACTCCTGGTTTGGCACTCCAAAGGAGTAGATATTTGTAATACATTTTCAAGCTCCGACATGTGACTGTTTTGGTTTTATTATGGGGGAGGGTATTCTTCTCTTTTGAGAGGTACTCCGTATTATTTTAGGAAAGCCAACAGAAATAGTGCAAACGTTCTGTAATAGTCAGAGGATGATGTTTATAACCGCATGATTGTGCCCGTAACTTTAGGTTTAAAAGCAGAAAAAAGATTATCATTGGAAGAGAGCTTTCTCTTAATTAATGAAGATTTTTAATGCCTGCACTCAGTTTTTCCCTCCTTGTCTCTGTTTCCACTGCAACCGACTCATTAATAAAGATAAAAAGGTTCAATTAACAGCGACGGTAATTTAATTACCCGTCACTCACAGCTGACTGGGGAAGGGGCGTGGGCGATGTTTTCAGAATCTGAAATGCATTACGCGCTGCAGTTAATCTTTTCCTTCCAGAGAAAATAAGATCTTAACATCTAAAACCATGGCGACAGAACGGAAATGCATAAATTGTTTCGGATTATCTTTAGATTGTGTTGTGATCCTGTGGAGAGAAGGCGGTGTTTGGCTTGTTGTTTTTCAATCTCCGTGATGGAAATCATGGAGAAACAATCTGATTTGTCAACTTGATGAAAATGAACTGCTTATTTTTGTGCGAAATTTGTTATGGGGCTGTCCATTCATGACGTCACCCTTATTCAACAAATTTCACTCCTCCCCCCCCCCCCATTTCACACAGTGTCGCATTTCACCTTACCCCATCCCTTATCAAAGCATATGTTACGCTGTTTTTCATAAGCATATTGCATAAAAACATGTGGATGTCACATTTATTGTTACTCTCTTCTTCCCTCTTGTCAAACTTTCACAATTAACGAGCATCCTTCCCCTTAAAGCGTAACATAATTTGTGGACGACCCATGGACGTAGGCAAAGCAGGGCAGGAAGAGGCAATTGCTCCTCCTTAGAAAATAATATCCGACTTCAACGCTTTTTCCGAATGTCACCAAAGATAATTTTAAATTGCAATGTTAGGACTTCAGTTTCAAAAATTTCCGTGGAAATGAGCCACATAACTGCTTTTTCTGCCCTCATCTGACCAAAAATAGCATAAAATGTTTTTAAGGGGGAAAAGAATCGTATATTGTCAAGCAATTTTGCTCTGTGATTTAGAAAAGTAATAAAACTTGTGGTAAAAATATCATAACATTCTTTTTGTAAATAAGGAAAGATTCTTCGACCCATTTTGATTTTAGCTTTCTGTTTTCAGTATTGAATTTTCAATTGAAAAAGGGAAACAACTTTTTCCCTCATACTTTCTTCGCATCAGACTTCGTATTAATGGCCTGTACAAGTTCTGTCTGTAAAACTAGCTTGTCAAATCGAGTTTATCTATTAATTTATTTTTTATTTTATTATTTTATTTATTACTTATTTATTTATTTTTATTTATTTATTTTTATTTATTTTTATTTTCTTTCTTTCTTTATTTATTTTTATTTATTTATGTAATTATTTTATTTTATTTATTTATTTATTTATTAATTTTTGCTATGGTCTTATGCGTTTTAAAGAATATTTCTTCGCCTACTTTCTTTGTTCAAAAATCTATTCCCCTCTCTCTGATTCGCTAACATTTTTCCCGCTATCAGCATAGGCGTAGCATGGGGGGGGAACGTGCACTCCCCCCCCCAACTTGTGGACACGTACCCTTTTGTCCCAGCATTATAAAGAAATTAGCGCAAAAATCAAAAAGTGTAACTGTTTTTTTTTTTTTTTTTTTCTAATTTGTATGGTTTTAAAAATGCATTCTACAGGGTTTGTATAAAAAGTAACCGGAATGAACTTAGAAAACATATTTATTGGCAAAATTTCTACACTTTTTCTCTAGAAATCTTCGAAGTAGTCCCTATGGAAGTCGATAACCCTTTGGTACCGATTTTCCAGTCTCTGAACGCCCCCTGGAAGTCGGCAACCCTTAAAGCTTCTAGAGCCCTCGTCGTTGCGAGTTGAATAGCTTCCAGAGTTCCGAATCGGGTCCCCTTTAGTACTCTCTTGACCTTGGGGAATAGGAAGAAGTCCGGTGGGGCCGTACCCGGCACACGACGCTCCTTTTGTTCGTCCGTCAGATGTTTTGGCACCAGCTTTGCATAGATCTTCCTCATACCCAGATCATTCCTAACAATGCCGTGAACGGTCATCTTATCGATCCCAATCTCTTCTGCGAGTGCACAGATGCTCAGTGTTCAACACATCACGCACTTTTTGCACATTTGGGTCCGAGTGACTGGTTGATGGACGTTCGGCGCACTGTTCGTCGTGGACGTCATCGCGGCTATCTCGGAAATTCTTATGCCCCTGGAAGACTTGAGTTCTGGATAAAGCTTCTTCACCGTAAACCTCATTGATCATTTGAAGAGTTTCCGCAGGCGTTTTCTTGAGTTTGACACAAAATTTGATGTTAACACGTTGCTCGATGGTACGCTCCATTTTCACTCCGACGAGATCACTAAACACGTATTGCTCTCTCGCACGATGCTGAACCTCCAAGCGTTTGGAGGCAATTGACTCGGGTCCGCTCCCCTCCCCTCGATCCCCCCCCCCCCCGTTTACAAACGTTTTACCTGGGCGTCACAAACTCAGTCCGGTTACTTTTTATATAGACGATCTTTGCTATTGCTGGGGTTGAAAAGCGGCCTGGGGGCGTTTTCCCCGGCCCATTTTTAGAAATTGAAACTTGAAAAACACAATTTTATATTTTTTCTCTAATCACGTTAAAGAGGATGGGGTTCTTCCTCGAAAATATTTCAAAATTGTTGTTCTAAAAACGCATTTTTTGACGATACTCGGATAAGGAGAGGAGAAATCTAGGGGGCCCCTGCCGAAAATTTTTCGATAATGAACAATCTTAAAAATGTAATTGTGGGTCGTCTTTGATAACGTTATGAGGACCGGACATTTTTCGAAATTGGAGCTCCAAAAACAATTTTATTCGGCTTTTAATGATGTTAGGGGTGAGTTTTCGGGAGCTTGGCAGCTTTACCCCAGAAATTATTCGAAATTTAAGGCCTTAAACAAAATTTAAGCCAATTTTAAATTATATTGGCGAGGAAGGAGGGGGGGGCGTGCGCTCAATCATAAAATTTTCGAAGTTAGTTGTTACAACGCAGTGTTAGACTACCTTTGGTGATGTTACTGGGAGGAGAAGTTCGGGACCAGTCTTCAGCAATTTTCCTAAATTGAAATCCCAGAAACGCAATTTCAGATGACTAGTTGACCCGCGCAAAGCATTCGCGCTCTAAGGAAGAATTTTCTGATTCCAATGCAACCTCAAGATGCTATACGAGTAGAACATAGACTAAAGCAATGCGTAGTAAAGCAGCAAAATAAATTGAAATTTACGCTTCTACAAAGTGTGATTTACCCTGTAAAAATCAATGTTTTGTTTCCTGATTTTAACAAGAACAAATATGTAGGTTAGAATTCTGCTATGAGTATAATTTGCATTTGTATCGAAACTTGGATAAAAATTCTGCTGAAGGAAAAACTCATTAAAACGATATTTTTCGACCCAGATTTGAATTCACACCCTTTCCCTCATTAGCACGCTGCTTTACCCAACCGAGCCAATCTATCTTCGCTCTTGGTTGCTATTCATTGAAGTAATGAGTGATAAAGGAAAAAAAAAACTTTTTTGACAAAAATAAAAAAGCAGTTTTTAGACCGTAGATACATTTTTCGTCATTAGCAAGTACGATTATCTTCAAAATGATGTGGTAAATCATGGAATTTAATAAATGAATAAATTAAATCTCGTGTAGTGACATAAACGAGCTAGAGAAATAATACATTCGATGTTTAATGATGATCTCAGGGTGTTCGGGGACTCTTCCCGGAAATATTATCAGAACTTAAGCCCTAAATGCGAAATTTTAGAGTTTTGGTGATATTAGAGGTAAGAAAGGTTCGGGGACCTTCAGAATTTTCCCAAAGTCCTAAAAAAGGAATTTTAGACGATCTTTAATAATGAGGCAGGCTGTTTTTTCAGGGTTTGGGCTGGGGTGGAGTCCTAGAAGTTTTTTGAAATCGAAGTCCTTAAGTAATTGTAACCTATCTTTGATGGCGATAAGAGAAGAGATGGGGCTCGGAGACTTTTTCAGAATCAAAGTTTCAAAATTGCTCTGCTATAGTCTAAGTTTGATGGTGTAAAATAAAGGGATAGAGAGTTCGAAATCACTCTTTCTCCCCTTTTTCTTTGGCAATGTCACTAACTTTTTCATTTGATTAAATTATTGATAAAAATGTTCTTAAAAAGTCTCCATTAGTTTTTCTTTTACAAAATTATTTGCGTACTTTGGTTTTTCCATAATGAATTTTTTCAATTTCAATCCTTATATATTTATTTGTTTAAAATACAAGCGTTTGATTGCGGCCCCTGTCAAAAAAGAAAGACCTTTCAACATTTTGAACTTATGTGGTACTGTTCAGACTTATCTTAATTTTTTACACTTTCTTTTGTTTTAAATGTCATGTCTCTTGAATATCGCTATAAAATTTTTGTATAATTCTCCTTTTACATTTAAACACTTAAAACCAGTGGTGTGATTAGTCTTGACAGTTTTTAAATCTGTTTCAACTTTTTCTCTATTTAAAAACGTATTTTGACGGCACATATAGTTTTCTATACTTAACCGCGATTTTCATATGATGATATTTTTACAAGAAAACGAAAAAAAGATAGAAATTTTAAAATGCCGGCAGCCCTATGAAGTTCTGTTTATTTACCTGTTCATTTTTTTATTTGACTGAGGCTTTTCGTAGGTTTGTACTATACACTGAATACTTTCTTTTCGTTAAAAAGTGTTTGAAACGTTCGTTTCACCGTCATTCAGTTAGGTAAATCATAATGCAGAACTTTGGATGTTCCTAAATAATATTCAAAGATTGCAATTGCTTTCAAAATTTCGCAGAAAAAAAACCTTTTTGACTCCTTTATTCTATTTGTTCACTTATTATTTCTATTCTATGTTCTTAAGATCGAAAAAGTTTCATTTCTGCTTCTTTTTTTTTCCCATCATCACTAAAATGAAATTGGTGACCCCATTTCTGAAAACCTTTGGGGGGGGGGGGTGTAGCAAAACCTTTCCTGGCGACGGCCTTGGTATCCCCGGCCCCAAATGTTTGGTCACGCTACGCCTATGACTATCAGTGTGAAACTTTATTCAGCAGTTAAATAAGGTCATTTTAAAAAGTTTACTGCATGCAAAAAAAATTTCATAAATTGCATTGTTCGGTTGTTTGGAGATCAGTTTTGTAGAACACAAATCACGAATTTTTTTATTTATGTATTTTTTATTTATTTATTTATTTATTTTTTAGATATGGATGTGTGGAGGAACTCTAGAGATAGTAACTTGCTCTCACGTAGGGCACGTCTTTAGAAAATCAACGCCGTACACATTTCCTGGTGGTACGAGCAAAATAGTCAATCACAATAATGCCCGGCTTGCAGAAGTCTGGCTGGATGAGTGGAAAGACTTTTTCTATGCAATAAATCCAGGTAACTCTTGCTTATATTTATAATAGTGCTTCCCCGTATTTCGTTCCATACAATAAATATACAGGTATCTCTAATTTATAAAAATGCTTCCCCTTATTTAGTTTTATGTAATATATACAACACATACAAGTTACTCTAACATTTCTCTATATATTTTTTTTTAAGTAACGTCAAAGAAATTGTGAAAGAATGTCTGTGGGGGGGGGGTCGCTTCCAGGAGACCCTATAGCACCTACAGCCTTGAAATTTTGTATAAAATTACTTCGAGCCCCGGTGGTCTGCACCTGAGGTTTTATTCTTTTTAATTAATAGTTATTTAATTTAATTTAGTTTTTTTTTTTTTTTTCATTAATTGTTTGAGCCAAAATTTCACATAAATCGCCTATTGGGGGGATCAAAATTTCCCCACACCTCTTAACATTGTGTACGAAATACGACGTCAGCAGAAGATTGGTACGTAGTGCTAGCAACGAAAAGGAACCAGCACAACACAGCTATCGAGGTAGCAAAGCAGTTTCCTGCAGCTACTATCAAGCAAATATCCCGAAAAACTGTAGCCAGACGTTTGAATGCAGTACTATACGCCCGTCAGCTTGTTTTGTACATCACATTGTCTACAAGTCAGTGTTTCGCTTGTTTTTAATGATGTCTTCAGCATCGCATTTGAAGAGAAGTCGACTGGGCTTGCGTACTATTCTCAGATGAAAGCAGGTTCAGTCTGCCGTCTAACTGTGAACAATGATTAACCTGGCATGAGAGTGGTACAGCATACAAGCCGGCAAACATAAAAGAAAAGGACTAGTATCCTACAAGTTGTTTCATGGTATGGGTAGGATTATGCTCAATTGCCGTACGTCGCCGTCGTTTGTGTGCTTCTAAACAAGACTATGACGTCTAGTGATACAGTAATGTTGTTCTACTGCCTCATGTTCACATGTTCTGTGGTGCTGTGGGTGATAAACTCGTTTTCATGGATGGCAACGTAGCATGTCATCAACAATCGCCGTCCAGGAGTGACTAGTTCACTCAAAATAATCAACCCATCGGATGGCCAGCACGTTCTATAGATCTGAATCATATTGAAAATGTTTGGGATGTTTTGGGGAGCAGTATTGCTGGTCGACAACACCCTCCAATTAGCAGACACCTTTATCCGTGACTGACAGAAGAATGGGATTAATTACCCCTGCAGCAGCTGGATAATGCTGTGTAAAAGCATCACATGACGTGTAGAAGCTTACATCGCTCTCCATGGTACCCATATCCCATATTGACATCTTTTTCCGGAACGCCTGGGGACGGTAATTACATTTATTCACTTTTACGTATTCAGCCCAAAATGACCGTTTCGTCCTTTGAGCACTTTTAAACGCTTTCTGGATTTCAGAGCTCAATAAATTATCGTCACTGCAATGTTCTAGACTTCTGACGTTAGTTTATTTCACTTGGCATCGAATTACACTTACTTTTTTACGTGCTACATAGCCCATTGGAATCTGTACTTAACAATTGTCCACCAGTGTATATAAACCGGTACGTGGAAGCTCAAAAAAGTCATTGAAACTCATCGAATGATAACAATTGTGAACTTACCAATGATTGCAGCCTGAACATGTCACATGCTAGATCTAACTGATGTCGCTCGACGTATACCACTTTAGACGAAAATTGAAACAACTGAAAAAACTGACACTTTGTTTAAATGGCAGATGTAGCCATAAAATTTATTTGAAATGGCTGACGCATTTTAGTTTCAAAATGGTTAATGTATCTTCCTAATATATGTATTTCTCTAAATTTCACAAAATTGTTTTTAGACCTAAAACGTGACAAATGAGCGAGGGCAGCGATCTTTATACAAATACAAATACAAAAGTGACGACCAGCAACAGGCTCTGGGCCCAGCTAGACTGGTCCTAGTCAATTTACAATCCCCAGTGAAGATCAATGGCCCTCTTAAAACTGTCTACTCCTTTGCTCATTACCACCTCTTCCGGTAAGCTGTTCCAAGGTTCCACTACCCTGCTAAAATAATAATTTTTCCTAATATCCATGTTAGCCTGAGATTTAAATAGCTTAAAATAATGAGCCCTTGTCCTGTTTTCAGTGCTAAACTTTAGCTCCGTAACATCTTTCGTTTTAATAAATTTAAACAGCTGAATCATGTCCCCTCGGTCTCTTCTTTGCTCAAGACTGTACATTTTTAGCCTTCTAAGCCTGGAATCATAATCTAAGTGGGAAAGTTCACTTATTAGCCTTGTAGCCCGCCTTTGAACCCTTTCCAATACATTAATGTCTTTCTTAAGATAAGGAGACCAAAACTGAACAGCATACTCCAAATGGGGTCTTACCAAATTTCTATATATAGTTTCTTTCCATCCATTTAGAAATACAAATGTCAGCAAATAATATATTTCCATTGTGTCGGCTATCTTATACTTGATGGGAATGAGTCTGCAGTTCCGTTGGTTGGTAAGTGTTATCAAGCGGGGGGCAGAGCCTAAGTAATTTATAAAAGTGCTTCCTCGTATTTCGTTCTATGCAACACTATACAGGTAACACTAGCTTATGATTTATAAAAATACTTTTCCGTAATTCGTTCTATGCAGCTCTAGATTATAATTGACGGAGGTGTTGGCAAGACAAAGTGAGTAAGTCCCCAAAATTTTCTTTTAGGAAAAGGAAAAAACTTTAATGAAGGTCTCCATTAGAGTAAAGAAATCGGTTTCTATTAAACCCTGATAGAATAAGGGTAAAAGCTTTCCTGTAACGTCAATCGTCACTTTAACAATTTCTACTCGGATAGGGAAAATAGTTCCTAAAACGATAGTCAGAATAAAGAAAAATTCTGAAATTATTACCAACAGTATAGTTAAAAAAAACAATAAGAAAAAAAAACATTAGGGTTGCAAAAAATCCTTTTTGAATAAGGACAATATTCCCCAAAACTCTGGCTCGTCATTTCGAAGTTTTCTGTGGGGGGGGGGGGGGGGCGAAGAGTCTAAATTCAAGGCATTTTGAAGAAATAAAATAATAGTTTAAAAAACTAAAAAAACACGCTTTCGTAGCAAAATGAATTAAAAAATGAAAAATAATGTTTGGATGATAGAAGTTGACCAATCACTTAATTTTGATGTAATACAAAAAACCGTGAGGTGCTGTCTATTTACATTTTTGCATGGACAACAAATGGAAGAAATTCAAGACAACTGATAAAAAGCCCCCGACGCTTTTTTGTATTACATTAAAATTTACGTGATTGGTCAACTACTATCATCCAAAGATTATTTTTCATTTTTTAGTTCATTTTGCTACGAAAGTGTGTTTTTTTAGTTTTTTAAACTATTATTTTATTTTCTTCTTTTTAATTTAACTTGTTTTACGAAAAAATATTCATTTCAACATTGTTTAAAAATTTTTATATTCATGAAATTTGCCCAAAAAAAGCAACTAAAGGTCTCGGGTGGCATTCGAAATGTGGTCTCTCGAACTCCAAAAAGAGCAACTGTACCCCTTAAAGTGTAATAGCCGAGCCGAACTCTAAAAACATTCAACTTCGCTGATAAATTGCCTGTGGAGTAATTGTCTAATCCAACTAATTCATCTTAGTCATCGATGTATGTTTGCGGAAATCATATCTACATTACTTTGAACTATTATGTTGTGGCCATCACGAAACTTTCTTCTACATTTTTCTTTTTTTATCTGATCCCTCCCCATGCTTGATGAGGAAGCAATATTCCAAAAAAAAAAAAATTACATATGCAAAAACTTGACGACCATCCCAATGTCTGAATTATTGCCAAAGCAAAGAGCGAAAATTGAAAGTTATTTTAAAAGCCTTGCTTGAATTAATTACAAATATTTCACTTGTTAACAAACATAAGATGACAACAGTTAAAAATTTTAAATCATTGAGAAAATATTTCCGATCATTTCCATACAATTAAAATCACGAGAAATACGCAGGCGACAATCTATTACGATTTATCTTTCTTATTGTTGCATTAATAAAGCTATTTTTATTCGCAAAAAAAAAAAAAAGAATCAACACCTCTTGGAGCGATTGGCGTCAAAATTGAACCAAAGCCGGTTTACATATGGATTCACATATATTCCAAATTTCAACCAGAACGTATCATTACTTCTTGAGATAGGGCACTCACAATGGAAAAAAAGAACGGGTGATTGCGCTACCCCCTTTTTAGCTGTTGACACCAAAATAAAATCAGCTCTTATACCCACTAAGGGCTACTTGCCGATAAATTTTTCTTTCATTCCGTTCATTATTTCTTGAGATACAGCAGTCACAATTGACGACAAAAAACGTTCTATAGCTCAACCCCCGTTTGAGTTATTGACACCAAAATTAAATCAGCACCTGTTCCTGTTAATGGCAACATATGGAACAAATTTTGTTTGATTCCGCCAGTTACTTCCTGAGGAATAGCAAGCACTCGGAACTCAAAAAACGTCCCATTGTTCCACCCCCCTTGGAGGAATTCGCGCCAAAAACCAATGGGCACAAGTTCACATAGCGGCACATATGTGTAGCAAATTTCGTTCGATTTCATGCGGTAGTTTTTGCTGTAGAGCGGCCACAAAAAACTGGTCACACACAGACGTGACACACACACATACACACACACAGAGACAGACAGACATTTTCCAAAAATAGTCTAAATGGACTCAGCACACCTCAAAACGTTCGAATCCGTCAAAATTCGAAATTCGAAAATTTGCACGAATCCAATACTTTCTTCTATATATTAGATATAGAAGAAAGTAAAAATTGAAATGCATTTGAATAAAAATTTTGTTCAACAATGGTCTGATCAGCAATGAATTTCCAATTGAAGGTTCATCTAAATTTTGGCATGAAATTAGTTAAAACAATTATATTTCATGTTCTAATTACCTTGGAACATTGGAACAAATTTTGTCTGATGATGAAAAAAAATTAAAGGTTTTTGCAGATATTTTTAAATAATTTTTGCGAGCATTTTTTAATGTATTTTTTTTTTTTTTTAATTTTTCTTTTTTCACATTGTGGGATTTATGCCAAAATATTGATTAAAATTGGAGGAAACTAACAATTAAAAGAGTTAATCAGTTAATTTGATTATAGAATATTGCATTGTCATCGGGTTTGAGGTCGCGTGCCAAATTTCAAAAGAATCCGATCGCAGGAAGTGGGCGAAATTTGAGCTGCAAGATTCCGTTACAAGATATATACATACATACAGGTGAAGCTAATAAAAGCGTGTTAAAAAAGCATCAAAATGCACAATTATATTATGTTCTGAAAATCCAGGAGAGAGGGGTGTGATTGAACCCCGCTGATTGCCCAAGTGACGGGTCTGCAAAAATTGCTCATCGGAATACGGCGCAGATATTTTCAAATGTCGAATTTGAAATCATTTTCAAAATCCACATCAGTAAGGACCAGTGGTTCCCAACCTTTTTTAGGATCATTCCCCCCTCCCCCTCTCGAGGTGAACTGCAATCATAGGTGGCTCGTAAGGGAGGAGGGGGCGACTGCCCCTCACTTTCAAAAATAAGTCTTGTCCCCCTCTTTTTTTAGTCAAAAATTAATGATTGATTGGAAAATAATTTTTTTCGAGTTTTACGAAAAGAAAAACTAAAATTTCTAAATAAATGGACTTTTCTCACCTTATTTCATAAAAATGGAGCTTCAAATTGGAAAGGGAAAGTCTACGGAGTCCATACGTTCCAATTTTTTGCAGGTCATAGAATCAATTATATTAACAGCCTTAAATGTCGCCCAATTTTACAAATGAAAAAAAAAAAAACATCTTGTGGTGCACCAGTCGCCTATGACTGCCATATATCAATTGGATGAAATATGTGATTTCACTTTGAGCTGAAAAAATATTTTTATAAAAAGATTATTCAACATTTGGAAATAGGGCTCCCCGATCTAGAACCCCCCCCCCCCCCCCCGCCGGTACATTTCAATTTTGTATCAAGGCCGTAGGTGCTATAATGTTTCCTTAGACATCACGCTCAAACATACAAATCCAAACGATGAAAGAAACTGACAATCATCGTCTAATTAATATTTTTTCTGTGAAATGTCTCCGTCAACCGTCACCAATGCCATAATCATGACTTTCTGATTTCAAACAAAATTTTTGTAAACAATATTCTTTAGGTCATTTTTTTCTTCCTCTCTTACTAAATTCTCAACTTACAGTTGGTGCTGCCATCTAGCGATCAAAATGTCACAGAAAAGGCAGAAGTTTCGTCTTTTACTTTTTATACATTTCTATTTCGTATTATTGGCTTATTCCACTTCGCGTGTTTCCGTACAACTATTTCAAAATCTTAAATAAAGCATCATTTTTGAATTGTAAACTTAGATTCTATTACTTTGTTTCACTTACGCGATTTGATAATTCTGTATTTATATAATTTTAGTAAACGGAATTTTAACAGAATTGTTTTTAAATAATTTGCAATTTTGTGATTTATTTATTTATTAATTTATTTTTTTAACTATCACTTTTTACAAGTTGTGTCTTCATCAAATTTCAGTTGCTAAAAAAGTTGCTGCTGGTAACGTCACAGAACGCAGAGAGCTTAGGAAAAACTTGCACTGTAAAACATTTAGATGGTACTTAGAAAACATATATCCAGAATCACAAATGCCGCTTGACTACTACCATCTAGGAGAAGTAAGTGAAATTTTTCAGTTGATCAGATTTAGATCTTTTAATTTATATCAAAAAAAAAAAAAAAATAATTGGAACAAAGTCGAAGTTAAGCGTTAAAATTATTTTTTTTTAATAACGGAAACATGTTAGGGAACATGTTGTGTGTTTTTTTGCGTAATACCAAAATTATAGTAGGGGAGATAGCGACAGTTTTTAATACATTATTTATATAAAGCCAGATTTTTTTTTAAATCTTAGATTAGTTTACTTAAAAGAAGAAAACGCGAGTCTACCAAAAAGATATCGTTGCAATAATTAATAAAAAATTTTGCAATATGTTGCAAAAACTTGTGAAATTGTCTTATATATATAAGGTTGAAACTCGGTAATATTATTGATTATGTATAAACATAACGAAAAATATATGTCTACCGCGTCCGAAGCGTTGCCGTGCCGTGTCTACCACCCACGCAAGGTGCGAAAAAATCAGTCAATTTTGACTTAAATATATAAGCCTAATTCTTTTTTAAATAATTGTTTATAGTGTATAAAATATAAAAACAAAAGTCTACCAGTTGTGTTATGTTGCAAAGGCATGATAGACGCCACGGAATGTCGACCTCGTACCTCTATGTACCGTTAATCGGGCTGCTAGCACTCGCTCAAAAAAGTTTGCTTATCGTCCCGAAATTTAAATAAATAAAGCTGATTTATTTTTTAATAAATATTTTAAATCCTATTTTCACTGAAATTTTTAGTCTACCGTGACTAAGAGGTTGCATAGTCTTTGGTAGACGTTGCTTAAAATATAAGGTAGTTGGAAAAGTATGATTATTTTATCTTTTCATTCTTTATAAATGGAAATTTTTCAATTATTATTTTTTTTATGATTACAATTTTCTATCATATTTAAATTGATATTCATACTTTTGTTATATTATTCATATATATATATATATATATATATATATATATATATATATATATATATATATATATATATATATATATATATATATATATTTTAAACTTCTTCAAAAATATTTTGAATCACCACCTTTTCAAATATATTTCGTAAATGGGGAAATAAAGCTGTTTATTCATCTACTGCGAAGAAAGAAGAGGGGAAAGGGGGCGGACACGCCTATAATAACCTTGGGTCTGGGGCCTGGGCCTGAGTAAGACCCCTATAGTGGAGGAGCCGACGCATCCGCCATTTTGGAGCAAACTTGATCCAGTGCTTCGCGGCGATAGCATTGCTGCTGATGTTTATATTTCTTTAGCATATGTTAAATTGGGTCAACAGATAATAGCCATCTGCAGAACTGAAAAATCTGCCTTACTGCATTTACTGGAAACTGACAGATTTTTTTAAAAATAATAAGCACTTTTCATAATGCACTCAAAAGGACAAAATATTTTTTCTGGGTCAGAAAGGACAATTTAAGAATTCCTGTAGTTTTCAAAAATTTCCAAGAAAATGACACCACAAACGAAGAAAAGGGCGGTTCTAGTCATGTAGAGAATGTTTTATCATTATCTAGCTTTTAATCATAAATTTGAGTGTTGAAACACGCATTTTTTTTTATTTTTTTTTTCTTAATGGGAAATTTTGTTTTAAAATGACTTGAGCGCACTTTTCTTCGTTTGTGAAATCTTTTTCTTCAAAGAATTAAAAACTACAGAAATACTTAAATTGTCCTTTCTGACCCAGAAAAATTATTTTGTCCTTTTGAGTGCATTATGAAAAGTGCTTAGTATTTTTTTTTAAAAAAATCTGTTATTTGAAAGTTTTTCATTTTCAAACAAAGTTTTACTTTAGAATTTGATTTTTTAGCGTTAAGTTGTACCTTAAGGTTAAACAAATCATTTAATGAAAGTCTGTAAGTGGTCTAGTTGCTGAGTATACGCAAAAGAATGGTTCACAACATATTAGTAACTTGGGATAAAGATCCTAATACGTCTTTTTACTTAGCCCCGTTATCGATTACTGGCATAGATGCATAGATGAGGATAAAAACTCTAAGAAAGCAACGACTGTGAATAAATTTCATTCTTGCTCCAGAGAGGACTTGATTCAAAATTTTCATTATGATTACTATTAACACTACATTTGCAAGGCAACAAAATTTGTAACAATGGATTTTATATTTAAACATTTAATGGGGAAATTACATGAAATTTGCTATTTTCCATCCTAACCGAAATAATGATGTTATTTCAGAATTTTAAATTTTCAGCCTTAAGTTGTACCTTAAGATTAAGCAAATCATTTAGTAAAATCCAGAAGTCTCTTAGTAATGTAGTTGCTGAATTATATAAGCAAAAACACGCCTCAGATTACTCCATGACAATCAGGCCAAGTGTAATAAAAGTGCTTAAAAAACATCAATTCTGAATCACCAAAATTTCTCATCAATGATGGATTCTTTTTATTACATCTAATGAAAGAAATTCCATCATCGTATGCTATGATAATGAGAAAATTATTAAGTATGTTCAGCAGTATTCGTAGTAATTGTTTTCGACACGTACCCCGTCTCTTTCCATAAAAGATAAGGAACATATCGTCGCCTCAGAGCAACAGTAAGATATCTAATCCCAGAAATAATACTAAGATATCTTACTGTTGTTCTGAGGCGACGATATATTAAGCGGAACTCACAGAGGTCAAAAAATTCAAATAGGAGACTCTGCAACATGTCCCTCTGACTTTTTGAATCATTTAAAAAATATTACTTTTAAAGAAGATTTGCTAGAATATTTACTAAAAACTGGGAACAAGATATATAAAAAAGCGATTTATTTTGATGATAAATTTGTGTATATTTACTACAAACAGTGTTATAGGTTTGAAACCATCAACAGAAAAGTTGTAAAAATAGTAGATCATATTCAATCGTGCCCCAGACCGCGAAGAATCCGACACAAAAATGAATTACCATCTTTGTAAGTTTTGAAGAGCTGCAGTCTCCATATGACGTCCACCTACGATGTTCAGATACTGATGTATTAGTTATAATATTGGCTAACATGAAGTTTTTGAGTTCTTAAATAAAGGTCTGGATGGAAGTTGGCGTTGGAAAATCATTAAGATGTATCAATGTCTCTGAACTTTACAAGAATTTAGGAGAAACCGTTTGTTCCGCCTTGGTTGCTTTACACGCAATGACTGGTTGCGATCAAAATCCGGCTTTTTTCCGAAAAGGAAAAGTCCGAACATCCCTCTATTTACAAAATCGGAAGAATACACAGGAGCGTTAACAAATTTGAGTAAGCCATCGCACAATGTAAAATGCATGTCGCAAATTCGAATACAACTCGAAATTTCGGAAGAGTTGTGCGTCGAATGTACAGACAAAATAAAATGGAAAAAATTAATGATGCAAGAACCATTACGTTTTTAAAAGTTTATAAAAAATTTTTAAAAAGATAAAGTAATTCTCGAAAACGTGAAGAGTTTTGATCCGTCATCCTTAACTCTATGTTAGTCTACACTTCATGAACATTTCCTCAAAACAGCTTGCATTTCACAAATTCGGACAAATTCTCATTTAAAAAATCTGACAAGCTTATCACCTCTTGATTGTGGGTGGAAAATTGAGGACAACTGAAAAGTTTTTAAATGGATTACTGAAAACGATTACCGCAAGCAATAAAAGATGTTACATTCAAAGCACAGCCTTCTGCCTCAGGTAATCATTTTTTTTTCAACCAGACTTGGCTTTTAATAAATTTTTTTCCTTTTTTTATCAGTTGTTTTCTATTACAAATATTGATGATTTTACCGAGACAGCTAATTAATAGTACTGACATTCACAGTGATGATGATTATTGAACTGACAATGATGCTAAGTTGAGCGTAAGACATTTTGAATATGAATTCAGCAACGAAAGCGAAAACGAAAATTATTTGGGCGAGTCAGACGTGAGCGGCGATGCACCTGATGAGTAGTTCGCTTAAATAAAATTATGTTCCTTGCTACAGTTTTATAGGTTACTAGTGGTAACCGCACGGCTTTGCCCGTAATAGAAAAATTAAAAGGTCTTTTGGTTCTCCTGTATATTTACAAAGAATGTATGGTGAATTTTCTCGCCAATTGGCTTGTGCCCATGTTACGGTTCCACGTTATGATAATTTCGTAATTTACTCGTTCATCTTATGATAATTTTGTTCTTAAAATTGGAATAGAAAAAGAATCACATCGAATTTTTGAAAAATCGTTTCGAGGTGCACACCCCATGCTACAAACTAACTTTGTGCCAAATTTCATGAAAATCGGCCGAACGGTCTAGGCACTATGCGCGCCACAGAGATCCAGACATCCTACAGATATCCTCCGGACATCCAGACAGAGAGACTTTCAGCTTTATTATTAGTAAAGATTAATTAGTATGTAAAGTACTGTTCATTTGATTATTTTTAATTATTTATTACGTAAGATCGATCCAAAAAATTTTATTTCATGAGTACTTGACCATAAAAAATAAATAAATAAAAGAGGCATAATTTAAAAGGTCAAGACATTATTAATGAAAAATAAATTTCACTATAATTTTGTACATAATTTTAATTTTAATAAAATATTTTTTAATTTTGTTTAAATGTTAAAATTATTTTTTTAATATGTTTAAATCATTCATACTTTTCCAACTACTTTATAATTTAAGCAACGTCTACCAAAGACTAAGCAACCTCTTAGTCACAGTAGACTAAAAATCTTAATAAAAACAGGATTTAAACTATTTATTAAAAAATAAATCAGCTTTATTCATTGAAATTTCGCGACGACAAGCAAACTTTTTTGAGCGAGTGCTAGCGGCCCGATAAACGGTACATAGAGGTACGAGGTCGACATTCCGTGGCGTCTATCATGCCTTTACATCACAACACAACTGGTAGACTTTTGTTTTTATATTTTATACATTATAAACAATTATTTAAAAAAAATTTAGGCTTATATATTTAAGTCAAAATTGACTGATTTTTTCGCACCTTGCGTGGGTGGTAGACACGGCACGGCAACGCTTCGGACGCGGTAGACATATATTTTTCGTTATGTTTATACGTAATCAATAATATTACCGAGTTTCAGCCTTATATATATAAGACAATTTCACAAGTTTTTGCAACATATTGCAAAATTTTTTATTATTGCAACGATAACTTTTTGGTAGACTCGCGTTTTCTTTTTTTAAGTAAACTAATCTAATATTTAAAAAAAATTCTGGCCTTATATATATTGTCGTAAAATTTCGGTCGCTATCTCCCCTACTATTAGTTAAACTTGTCTCGTCTAATAACATTCAAAAAGTTACATCGGCATTGCATTGCTTATTATTGGTTGCTAAAGTTGAAGGTGCATACAGCAATGGATTTTAGAAGGACACAGGGGGCAGGTGGCTCGAAAAGGGATAAAGATATGTTAACTATGCCATTTATAATTTTTAATTCATTTCTTCATCGCATTAAAAATATAAAATATATTCGCATCTAATAAGTCCAACGCCTTGTCAAGTGGCTGAGGTGGTTGCTAGGGTGGTCCGTGGAGAATATAAATAAATTTTTAAAAACTGAGCATGAGGCTATTGGTGTGTTTAATAACCTAGTCCTTGCGCTATAATCATTATGAAAATGTTTCTAATCAAAACCACTCATAGTATTTTGGTGAAATTATATTGGGTTTAGTTATTTAACTGAATTAAAATGTTGAAAAAGATGTTTTACGTCCACATTTAAAGTATACTAATGTGTAGTAATTATGCACTTTCAAGTAGATTAAATGGCTTCAAGGGATTTGAAAAGAATTTTAAGGAACCTCATGAGAAGCTTTATGGCGAAACATTGTATGAGGGGGTAGGGCGCTTTTCACTTCAACAAAACTAATTTCTGGGTGCATTTACTATATACGCAACAAAGTACTCACGCAAAAATACGCGCTTAAACTCACAAGATGTGTGAGCGCGCCCTGTAAAAGAATTTATTTTTGCGATTATTGCAAGCACGTAGTAATCGCGAAAATTTAAGCCTTGCGAAATATTTTTTAATTGGATTTCTTTTTGTCAGTACAAAAATCGCGAAATGTTCAGCTGTCAAAAACGCCAATTTCTTCATTTTCATGAAAATAATGGCTCACGAAAATAAGTGCCATTACAGAAATTGTTTTTTAAATTGATCAAAAATACTTGAGTAGTAAAATTTTCTGATTAAATCCTTCATTTGTTAGTTTTATTGTTATTGCATTTTACTAATATTCTAAACCTGTTTAACTTCCAGATTAGAAATGAAATTACTAACAAATGCCTAGATACATATAACAGGAAAAATGGAGAAAATGTTGCTGTGAGTCCTTGTCATGGAATGGGCGGAAATCAGGTGATTTAATGCTTTTTTAAAATTATCATTAATATTTTTATTTTTATTACTTTACTATTTTTCTCTCTTTTACTATTTTTACTTTCAAATGTGCAAACTATTTCTGAACTAGCAGTACCGGCACAGCGATGCCTATTCTAAGAATTTAAAGAAAATCCGTTGAATTAAAGAAAAACAAATTACATCAAAATTACATTTGCAGTAGCTTTCAAATGTTAAAAACTCCATAATTCATCACCAAGTTCGACAAGCGACTTGCTAATTAAAGAGGAAATCAATTAACGTACGCACAATGAATTTTAAATAAAGTAATAACAGTAAAATATTCATAAGCAACAAAGGCAACTTCCTCCAAATTGTTTAAAAAGAAAGTAATTGAAAAATTGTCTGGAAAATGGATCTAGTGATATAGTTGAAAATTGTCTGGAAAGTTGACGTAGTGTTATGGCTATTTCTCGAAAGAGAAGCCTTGAAAATTGGCTCAATTATAATCGCTTATATCTCCTGTTCTAACTCATTGAGAAAAATGGAACAAACATCATCTTGTTTGGGAAGGAAAACCCTTTCCAATGATACATAATGTTTGGGGGTGGGAGGATTTTTTACCTCCTAATTATCCGTAGTTTAGCTTAATTAGTTAATTAAAAAAACTAATTCGAAATTTAGAATTCGGGCTTCGAGGTGCAGACCCCCGGGGTACGTTCGAATTTTGTGCCAAGTTTCCGAGCTGTAGGTGCTATGGGGGCTTCTGGCCATCGGGTACAAACAAAGAAAGAAAGAAACACCGTCACATTTATATATATAGATTACAACTAGTTTATGCTTTACACTATTTTTTCAAGTTTTTTTACGATAGTTTATATTTATATGAGTGGTGTAGTTTTGGGAAAAAGCTGTTGAAAAAATGTTTGCTTGATCAGTGAAACATAAATCATTGTTCTGTACAGAATGCAGTTTCGTAACAACTGTATGAATAGTCGAATGTTAACCCCCCCTTCCAAAAAAAAATAGGATTGCAATTTTTAATTTTACTACAGTTTTTCAGGTAAATTCTTAGGTCCAGTTTCATAAAAATCCAAAATAGCTCAACCCACAAAGGATAATTCCACGTCAAATCAATCAAAAAAATTAAGTATCTGACCTCACCATTCCGATTTTAACGAAAATTGGTGTGAGAGACACATATAACAAGATAAGTTATCCTGCCAATTTTTAGAATTCTACTTTAAAAATTTTACGAAGTACAGGACTGTCAAAAAACTGAAAAAGTAAGAAAAGAAAACGAAAAGTTGTAACATTCAAATGACTGTCACTTCTCTCCTAATTGTAGTAGAATAAAAATTCAAAAACCATTGTAAAGCTAAAAAATAGAGCTTTCTGTTGGTATAAAACATGACTTTCTCACGACAGGTTTAAGTTTCAAGGTCATTCATCGTGACTTTTGGCCTTGAATATCTCAAAACATGCCCCCTTAGAATTTCTTTAAAAAAATATATTTTATAGCTCTAACACTAGTGTTTCACTACACCAAAACTTAGACTGGGATCGCAATGGCAAGGTACTGAAAAAGAATCAAGGATGTTCACATGTTTTACATTGTGGAATTCCATATGTCAGGTCAGTCCCCTTCTTGACCTCCTCACCATTTCCGAATTTAATAAAATTTCGTTTGAAGGATACATACGACAAGATAAGTAATCCTGCTTCAAAAATTCAGAATTCTACTTCAAAAATGCTACGAAATACAGGGCTGTTAAAAACTTTAATAGTTCAAAATAAACGGAAAGTTCTGACTGTAACTTCTATCGTTCTATCCTAATTAAAGTAGAATAAAAATTTAAAAACCATTGTAAAATTAAAGAATGGAGCTTTCTATTGGTATAAAACATGACTTTCTCACGACAGGTTTAAGTTTCCAGGTTCACCGTGCGTCAACGATGTGTACGTTTTCTAGTGTTTACCACGGTTCAATTCACTGTGAATTTTGGTCTTCAATTTCTAATAAAAAAATTTTGAAAAAAAATAGAACCGACTTCAAAATTGCTCTAAAAAGTGAAAAATAATTTTATTCTTTAAACACCATCGATAATGCTTTTAAACATAATTTTTGAAGTTGGCGCAAAAACGATAGATAAAATCATTCACAGCCATAACTCAAATACAACTGTAAATTTAACCAGGACCAGTTTTTTCACTATCACATACATTATGCATTGATGACAGCATATTTGAATACCGATATAAATGTTTCGTTCGTAATTTTGGATGCTTTTCTGAAAAAAAATATGAACGAAGCATGGTTACACTGGATTTTACGTTTTGTTTTTGCGCCAACTTCAAAAATTATGTTTAAAAGCATTATCGATGGTGTTTAAAGAATAAAATTATTTTTCACTTTTTAGAGCAATTTTGAAGTCGGTTCTATTTTTTTTTCAAAATTTTTGTTCAGCAGGTTTGTTTTTCATGACCTGAAAAATTGTAAAATCTGAGGGAACAGACGTGCATCTGACATGAATGATATGTCTGTTGATAGGGATGTAGCAGTGAAAAGACAGTTTGGGGGTAGTGGCAGTGCTGCTTTATATCATTTTTCAAGATCCTTTGCTACTATGTTATCATCACAGGAAACATAGAAAATCGTTAAACCATTAATATGTTTGGTGCCATAATCATGTACATCTAATGGATTTAAGGTTTGATTATTAATTGGGCGCTGTAAACTACCCTTTCGAACTAGCCTCTTTACTGTTCCACCAATCCCATCGCATGGGTCTTTCCCATGGGACGTAACAAAAAAATGCCATTTTGTTTTTATACCTAAGTCTTCTTCATGGTGGCTGAGGTTAATGAAGTTTTTTCTGTTTTTATATTGTGCAGCAGACCCATCTGAAAAGTAGGTTAATTTTGAAACTGAAGGTTGGTCCGCCTTAATTTTTTCAACAAGGATCTTTGCGGTAAGTTGTGATCCAGGTAATAACTCACAAAGCAAAAACTTTCAGCTTGAACATTTCTATTTTTTTGCCAGTATACAACAAAAGGATGACATTGAACACCTGACCATTGATAGGTCTGGACCTCGTCTTGGACAACACAAGAAAAATTTTCTGAGAAGTCTCCAAGTACCAAAACTTCTACCTTATCCAAGGGTGCCCATATGGTAGGTGGGGGAGGGGCAAGTAGGGGCTCACCCCCCCCCCCCCCCCCCCCTCCCTTAGAAATCAGAACTTCCTTGCTTTTAGTACTTTAAAACATTTCTTCCTTTGCCATTAACGAACAAGTTATTTTTTAAAATGTTAAATTTTATTAACTCTATTCGGTAGTGAAATCGTTTTCTACAGGGAAAATATCCTGCTAAACCATGAGGAAAATATTTGAGCCCCCCTCACCCCTTAAAATTTTGCCTATGGGCGCCCATTCTCTTATCCAGAACGTCTTTTTTGATTTTAAAAACTCTACTTGCTTACTAGCAATGAAATGGTGGCTCTTCAGCTGTTCCAAATTTTTCACAACACTTAACCAAAAATTCTTGCAAGGGGAGCGTACATTTCAATAAAAAACTAAGATAAAAAAGTGAAAAAATAAAAAAATTTTGAAAAAAAAATAGAACCGACTTCAAAATTGCTCTAAAAAGTGAAAAATAATTTTATTCTTTAAACACCATCGATAATGCTTTTAAACATAATTTTTGAAGTTGGCGCAAAAACAAAACGTAAAATCCAGTGTAACCATGCTTCGTTCATATTTTTTTTCAGAAAAGCATCCAAAGTTACGAACGAAACATTTATATCGCTATTCAAATATGCCGTCATCAATGCATAATGTATGTGATAGTGAAGAAACTGGTCCTGGTTAAATTTATAGTTGTATTTGAGTTATGGCTGTGAATGATTTTATCTATCGTTTTTGCGCCAACTTCAAAAATTATGTTTAAAAGCATTATCGATGGTGTTTAAAGAATAAAATTATTTTTCACTTTTTAGAGCAATTTTGAAGTCGGTTCTATTTTTTTTTCAAAATTTTTTTATTTCATTCTTTTTAGTGTAAATGTAGGTATTTTAGAAATAATAAGAAGTTACCATCACGATAATTCACATTTTTTCTTAAAAATGCTCCATACTAAAAAAAAAAAAAAACTATTGACACGCGTTAAACTTTAAGCGATTGGCACTAAAAACTTATCTTTGTTCCTCTCTGGAAATCATGCGTAGTTAATTTAATTATAACCATTTAAGTATTACGTTTTTCCTAACTAATTTACATTCCACAGCATCTAAGTTGCTCATGATGCAATTCTGTATTTTCTTACTTAGCCCCGATCATCTGTTATCGGCCTAGATGATAACGATAAAAATACTACAGAGTAGTTGAGTCAAACCTAATGCTTGCATTGTTAAGGCTAAGCAGATCCTAATCACTGCATCACCTCGCTTCCAGGTTAGGTTTACCCCTACTATGGAGCAATAACACTGAAGAAAGGAAGATTTTGATAATTCACATAGGGTTACTATAAATCAGCAGGGTTACTAAAATAAAATTATTTACGCCAAAAATGAGACGACAGCGTCAGATTCCCCATTATCGAAATATCCCTTGAAGAAATTTGATGCTTGCTTCAGAGAAGCCTTCATTCAAAATTATCATTACAATTACTATTAATGTTATAGGGCACCAAAGTTTTATAACAATGAGTTTCCTATTGTCGCGTAGATGAAGAAAGCGAAGACAATGTGAAAGCTAAATGAAGCGAATACTCGTTAGTCTCAACTCGAGATCTTTATTCAGAACCACGAATGAACGTTACATCTCCTTATATACAACTTGAGAAAGTGCTGGAACTTTCCGGACTTGGAAAGATACAGAAATTAATAGAAGATTCGAGAAAATACGGGAAACAGTAGAAACGAAATTTTAGTAAAATACACGTTGTCCTAGTCGGGATTTGAACCCGGGTTGCTCGTGTGGGAGGCGAGAATTCTACCACTGAGCCACCGTTGTCCACGGATGAAAAGTGCGAACTTCGCTACAAAATCATTTAATAGGGAAATTGCATAAAATTTACTGTTTTTTGCCCATAACTTTTTTTCTAAAGAACAAATATGGTCAAACGAAATAATGGGACCTAAGTTGAGCCATCCCCTATCCATTAAAAAAAGAATCATCAAAATCGGTTCACTAGGTGAGACGCTATGAGTGGACAAACAAAAAAAAAAAAACATACATACGGTATGAATTGATAACCGCCTCCTTTTTGAAGTCGGTTAAAAACAGCCACATTAGAATTTCTTTAAAAATATACATATTATTAACATAGTTAAAACAATAAAATTAAAGCAATAACATTAGGACAGAGTTAATATAAAACATGTAACAAAAATACAAAAACATTTCTGATTTTTTTTTCAGTCCCTTGCCATTGCGATTCAAGCCTAAGTTCTGGTGTAGTAGAAGAACAGTTTGAGCTATAATTTTTTTTTTTTTTTTTTAAAGAAATTCTAAGGGGGCGTGTTTTGAGATATTCAAGGTCAAAAGTCAAGGTGAATGACCTTGGAACCTAAACCTGCCGTAAAAAATCCGTGTTTTATCCTAATAGAGAGCTCTAGTCTTTAACTTTACAATGGTTTTCAAATTTTTATTCTACTATAATTAGGAGAGAAGTTACAGTCATTTGAATGTCACAACTTTTCGTTTTTTTCGTACTTTTTCAGTTTTTTATCAGCCCTGTATTTCATAAAATGTTTGAATTCTAAAAATTGGCAGTAAAACTTATCTTGACGTATGCATCCCACACACCAATTTTTGTTAAAATCGGAGATGGTGAGGTCAAGAAGGTGATTGATCTGACATGGAATTGCCCCAAAGCTAGAATAAAAGGAATGTCTTTAAATGTTCAACTTGCAATTTTATCGCTAATCTTCTTCTCTTACCTCCATGCTGGGCTGAAATTTCTTGAGTTTTTATGATTTTATGTTGTCTCTTTAATTATTTTTTAATCAAGAAAAATAAAACAAAAAAAAAAGTCACAGCATCTTTTTAAAAGTATAAGCATTTTCGGTTTTAAATAAAATGATAGCAATTAAAAATTGCGAAAAAAGATATCCTTTCAGAAGTTACGTGACAGATCACAATTTGTGTAACTTCTAAATTTTCTTCTCAAAATCAATACAGTGGACGCCTGTTAATTGAATCAGTGGCTAATTGAATCAACCGCTTCAATGAATCAAATTGTCAAAAAAAAAAAAAAATAATAATAATAATGAATAAATAAAATTCAACTTTATTGGGTTAGCCAATTATTTATTGAATCATCCGCTTTATGGAATTAAAACTGTTTAGAAAAAACGTGATTCATATAAGCGGCGGCCACTTTACAAAATTTTTGTTACTGCTTTCGTTCAATGTATAAAAGAAAGACTCATTCCTTCTTATGAATATTTGTGTATAAGTCTTCGTTTAAATTTTAGCATTGTATAATTTATTCACTTTCAAAGTATATTTCTGTAACAAAAACTTCGCTGTGAATATATATTTTTTATCTGTAGAGCTGTAATGTATGAAATAATTAAAATATATTGTAATGTTTTTCAGGTGTTTGCATATACCAAGAGAAAACAAATAATGTCAGATGACAATTGCTTAGATGCATCATCCCATCGTGGTCCTGTTAAATTGGTTCGATGCCACGGGATGGGTGGAAATCAGATGTGGGAATACGATGAAGAGGTAAACATTTCAGTCTAATCTCAAATTCTTAACGATATATGCAACTACGTGTATGTAAGATACTGTTACGCGTTTTTTTCGGCGAAACTTCACACTATCTATAAATGACGGCACAACTCTTGAGAAAAGCACATGAGATTTATTTACAGCTGTGTACAGGAAATGTAGTTACGACTGCTAAATCAATCATCAGCAACTAAGCAAATATCAATTAACACCGTAAACTCACGATGGCACACGTATTTACATCCAAATACGAAAAAACACAGCGCAAATGCCTCACAATAAACAGAGCAACGGCTCAGGCGAATCTCAGGCAGTTAAAAAGCACAACTGACTCTGCTCTGGTTCACAAGGCGCCCGGCGTAAAATACCAGCAAAGAAATTTAAAGAAAACCTGACAAAATTCTACCACTTTATCATGTTTTCCTTTTATTCCATTCACAAATCTTATCATTCAGAACGGGGGGAACCGTATACTACAGTTGAATGTTAGGGGGTAGTATGTACATTACAAGAAACTATTTACAGGTTATGATACTGAGATAATTTTAGAAGAAAAAAAACGCCAAATTTAGCCCGATTACAACAAATTAATCACAAAACTAATTACTATTTACAGAATTTATAACAATACGTTTTGTCTAGCACTTAGAAAATTCCTAGCCCTTTATTACATAGCAATCTGTCAATTCTGCACTTCGGCAGCTCCATGGAGGTTTTTTGTCGAATAGCCGAATGTCAATGTTAAGTCGTTCTGCATCATTTGTTTCCAAACTGTATCATGATGCATTTGTGCTTTTAATTGCAAATAAAAATGGAGCTTGAATAGTTCAGATAATCAAAGAAATCCATCTCTATCATGCATTTGTAAAGCTGTGCCTTCCAGTATTTTTTAATTAGGTCTTTAACAGCATATTTCATTGCGCATAAAAAAAGACCATTATTTAAGTACTTTTTTTTTCTTCTATCATCAGATCTAGATCTGTACACATCAAATTATCTCGTCATTTTAATTTAAAGCAAGTAAACCTTTACGTACCAGACAGTTTCCAATTTTTTCAAATTTTTGTAACCCAGAACTTTTTGTAATTTCATGCGATTACAATACAGTCAACTCACTTATAATGAAATCGAAAGGACTGCGATATTTGTTCGTTACAACCGAGTGCTCGTAGAAAACGATAAATATACGAACTATACTGCTTGTTTTAAGCAGGGTTCGCATATTAAAAGCGGGTTAAATTGACATAGACTGTACCAACAAAATCTTGTTTTTTTCCTTGATAAATCCGGTGACTGTACAAGGAAATCTACTTTATAATGTTTCCCGTGCTGGTTCAACAGGGCTGTACATTTAAATAAGCCATTGATCCACAAAGGGTTACAGTGGGATTTTGCTGTAGAACGTCGGTAGTTCGTATTTTCAAAAATAACCAATAGCTACTGTTTAAGAAAATAGTATGACATTACAAAAATTATGAAGTGGCTACACATTATGTATGTATACCAAACATACAATGCAGTACATAACGCTACGATATGTAATTACATTTTTAACAAAAATAAACTATCATTGTTTACTGAATATAAAGGAGAAATAAAAAATATTTACAGTACTGTATGCACTCCGTGAGGAACTATTGTACTGTAATTAATAGGAGAAAACTGAATGAACTTCTGAAAAATTCAGACTAAATACAAAAAAAGTTGAATTAATTTCTGTCTGGAAAAATTGACTTAAACTCATTTAAAGATCACTGGTTTTCAGCGGAGACAATTTGGGAACGTTGATTCGGATTTTTGATGTTTTGGTCTCGGAGCACTTTCTACTTTAGATAACTGTGTTCATGTACTTACTGGGGGTTACATTGGTACATAGTGAGTTAATCGGTTGTCAAAGACCAGAAACTGGATTGATTAAACTCATTTGAATTCGACAGGATGTTCAAGTGAAGGACCCCTTCTCCGAAATCCCCCGGGACGTCTAGTATCCAATTGTACTAGTATTGATCTGGCAGACACTGTCAGTCTGGAGGAGATCGTGCATATTCGGCCCTGCTCTGGAAGGGTTGAAATTGAAATCTGTATTGAATTTTAACTAGGAAATTTTTTCGTGAATAAAGCTTTATTTACTTCTTATTAAGAAGGTAAAAAAAGATTTTTTTTTAAAGCAATCACAGTTCTCTCTCACGCTTATTACCCTCACTTGGTCGTAGTTGATGTTTCTTTGTTTTTTGGGCCTGGTTCTCTGCGAGCACCACTGTCCACTAGAGATGAGTTCGGGCTCATTTTTGAGAGCCCGGGCCCGCCCGAGTCCGAAAATTTGTAACCCATCCCGCTCGAGCCCGAGTAATATTGTCTCGGACCAAAATCCGAGCCCGCCCGAGCCCGAAGGAAACTTTCTTGTATCAAAAACTGAACCTTCTACAGTCTGACTTAATCTCTTTGTTAATGAAAAATGTTACGTCAAATGTTCTTCATTAACAGAAGTTTCTAAATTTTCTTGAAATGCTCCACTTCAAAAGCATTACTGTATGACATATTGCAATAGAAATCGCAAAAAAACACTATACATAAGCGTAAATTATAATTTTTTTTGTGGAGAGGGGGGGGGGGTAAATTTGCCATTGATTAAACTGATTTAAATGTTCCTTTCATTTTCTCACGGTAGGAAAATGTTTATTTGCTTTGAATTTGTATGGAGATTGGCCATTGAATATCTGTGCTTGAGCCCGAGCCCGCCCGAGCCCGAAAGCTATTTTCAGTTCTAGAGCCCGAGCTCGCCTCGGGCCCGGGCTCGGGCTCGGGCTTTCGGGCCCGGGCTGAGCCCGTCTCATCTCTACTGTCCACCGGCCCTCGCTAACTGAACCTCTTCCTAGGCGGTGGCGTCCATGCATTGTACATACTCGCCGACACACACACACACACACACACACACACACACGCCACCGCCCAGGAGGGGGGACATGCTCGCGGAGGTTTGCTGTGTGCTTTATGCTGTTTCGGTCTTCCGAGAATTGTGTTAAGTCGAGAGGGTCGAGTATAAATTAAGTTGATTCCGTTGGGCAGGAGTCATCTGTTGAAACAAGAAACCAAACGAGTTTGGCACATTGAGTAGGCTCCTATCGCAACTCGTTATAGCGAAAGAACATAATTTGAATTCAAGACCTCAAAATTTAAATTATTTTTCCCCTCAGGAAAAGACAATACGGCACATCAACACTGGAAAATGCTTGGACAAGCCTGAAGACAAAGACCCCACTCTCCCTCTGCTAAAGGACTGCGACGGCCGCGTCACCCAAGTTTGGATCATGAAGGGGAAATTTAAATGGCAAGTCTCTTAAACAGAAGTGGTTCTGAATTAGGTACTTAATTAAAATATGAGAAACTCTATTCCTAAAATGTATTTTCTGAAGATACAGCTAAGACAAGAAGACTTTCAGATGATAAACTGTGGTTCCTTTAAAGGAATGAGTTAAAACATTCCATGCTGGTTGTAATATATGTAAATCGAACGTTTGTTAAGATTTTGGATAGTGTTCTCATAGTTCCTGATGTTTTAAAACTTGCATTCCGCCGATAATTTTATTTATTTTTAAAAAATCATTTATTAAGGTTTGTAATTTTTGTATTTGATGTGTACAATTTTTTAAGAAATAATTTAATTTTAATGCATTTTTTCTTTCCATATTGGGAGCATTGTGTTTTATTTAACTTTAATAAGATGTTAAAATGGTGCTGTGATTACTTTCCATTCCGGTATTTTAGAATTCTGCATTTCCTGAAATCCTATATGGTATTAATCTTTTGAGATTTTACGATATTCGTTGTAAGAGTTTCGAACTGGGTCATACATTAACTTCTTAAAAAAATTACTTCTTAATTGAAAGGAAACGTACATTTATTACTATTTTATTTTTCCCGCTTTTATTTTTAATATTGTTTATTTATTTATCCCACATTGAAATACATTCGGTGTCTCTTACGGCAAGTGAAAAGACATTTTTCGTTTATTGCTTATTTGCGACGGAAAATAACTATTTTACTCTATGAACCATTAGAAAATCAAAAGGTGTGTCACAAAATGGAGCCCTGCTGGTATTTGGGGTAGCATTGCTGCGTTTTCGTGAATAACTTTCTGCAAGACGACGTGAATTTATTGCCAAGTTGCTACAATATTTTAAGGTCTCAAAAACTACGTTACACATATTTTATGTTTGTGCAGATTTTCTTTTCAAACTAAATCAGCAATGCCGTTTTTCAAAAAGACCTAACCAAAATATTATACTAAGATTTTGCAATTTAAATAATCTTGTTTGTTGAGAGTATGATTTAAGCGTGTAGATAGTCGTTTTAATTCCGTTTTCTTTTTGGCTGTAGATTGTTTTTTTTTTTTTTTTTTTTCTATTTCTGTTATTATGCATGGAATAGAATGCATAGTAATTTTAAAAGAGTTTATAAGAAATTATTTCTTTTTAATGGAAAATGGTGAAATTTCGCAAAATTTTATGCTTAAAAAACCTGTTCTTCCTATTCATTTCACAATATGAAGAATTTCTTTTATCTGTTATAGAAATAAAACAAGGCATTTTAAAATTTCGTAAAAGAAATAAAGTTTTAACTTAACTACATAAATATCGCCAAAATACAGCATCACTTCGATTTAACGATTGTCAAGGGACTGGAAAAAGTTATTGTTAAATAGAGGCGTATAGACATTCAATGCAGCCAAATCCGGATCAGTGAAATGTATCATTTAAATTTGAGGAAATCGTTAAATCGAAGGTAACTGTAGTTGATTCAACGAATATCGTATAATCTCTTAATCTTCAGTGCCAACTGAACCGAAAGCAAGTTGTGATATTGATGTCTTTTAACGATACAAATATTCCTGGAAAGAAAAAAAAGCAAATAAAAGGGCAGTATTTGTAATTTTCAGTGCTTTGTAACTTAAAATGTAATTATTAAAGGTCAGTGGCATGTGCCAGTAATTATTTCCAAAATAAAATATGTTTTATATAAAATTCATGTGTGCAATTTCTTGTGTAATTTTTTTTAGATTTTTATAATTTTTTCAGCTCAAACATGACTTAGATCAGTAAGCGATCGTCCCCAAAGGGGTGATTTGGTGGGTTGACGAATATTCTAAAGACAAAATAAATAATAAGCAAGTAATTTATTTAAAAAAAAATCCTACTTAGGTCAAGTTTATACCCGGGCAAACTACATTTATATTGCTTAAAAGCTGGAGATAATGCTAATCTGGGAGCCTTAATATAAATTTTAATAAAAGCATTATTCAACAATAACCCTGACCGACAACGAATTTTCAATTGAAAGCTGACGTACATTTTAGCATGAAATTAGTTAAAAACAATTATAATTCTCGTTCTAGTTACCTTGGAATGTTGGAAACAAATTTATCTGATGCAGAGAAATCAGGGGTTTCTATAAATATTTAATTTTAATATGTGAGCATTTTTTGGGCTTCATATTAGAGGATTTATGCAAAAAATGTAGATTGAAATTGGAATAAACTAATAATTAATGGTTAATTAATTTGTTTATACAGGGTGTCCGAGAAAATTCCGTACTACTTCAAAAATTTATCGAAAAAGAAACAATAGGGTTACAGCGAAACTAATTAATACATTAGATAGAATTACTCAAAAAGTTTTTTTCTACGGTATGTTTCTGACCATATATGGCGCTACATGTCACGCAAAGGAATATTAAAGCATTTTAGTTATTTCAATGGCGGATCGCGTGTTGCGTGGTTTATCGAAACAAAATCCGATACGCAAACACAACGGAACAAAACATCCAAACAGCTGTAGCTACTGCTGATGTTAGCTTGCTGAAACGGTCGTGGATGGAATTGGATTATCGTCTTGATATTGTTCGTGCTACGAAAGGGTCTTATGTAGAAATTTCCTAAGGTAATAACTTAAGTTATAGGAAAAAAAAAAACTTTTTGAGTCATCCTATCTAATGTACTAATTAGTTTCGCTGTAGCCTTATTCTTTCCTTTTCAATAAATTTTTTAAATTGTACGGATCTCTCTCGGACACCCTATATAATGTTGCATTGACGTTACATACAAAATTTCAAATAACCCGATCTCAGGAAGTATGTGAAAATTGAGTTGTAAGATTCCACCCGAACAGACAAGAACTAAATCAAGTTAAAAATAGGAATAAATTAATTATTAATAGTTAATTAATTAATTTGATTATACAACATTGCATTGCCATTGGGTTTGAGGTAACATTCCAAATTGCATAAGAATCGAATCACAGGAAGTGGGTAAATATTGAGTTGTAAGATTTCTTCCAAACAGACAAAAACCAAACCAAGTTAATAAAAATATGGTAAAATAATAAAAATGGCTCATTCATTGGTTCTCAACTGGAAGGGCGATCGCCCCTAAAAGCATTACTTGGCTCCTCAAGGGGGCGTTATCGCCCCCGTCAGCGGCAATTCGGGGACGTCGAAAATGCCAACGAATATCGGAATTGAAAAGGTATACGAAACCAGTTTTTAAGAATTCAGACAAGGAAAATGAATCACAGGTTACAAAACAAAGTTTCCTACAAGAGCTTTCTTCTCACATAATTCCCCTATATTCCGATTTAAGTAATTCAAAAAATATCTAAAAATGTAATTCCGTTTTTGAAACAAACGTCAATGATTTTAGTATTTCTATTCAAATACCTGTCAGTTCGTTTTCAAAAAGAAATGTTTGGATTTATAAATCATTTTTTAAATTTTATTCATCTTCATAACATGTGAGTTATGAGTTAGTTCGAAAAAGAATCGAGAAAGCAGCGAGGATGATTAGTTCTGTTTAATTCTCAGACAAAGGAAAATGTCTCAAATAATACTTATCGATAACTGGAAAGAATCGGTAGCTTGTCCCTCTGGGTTGCGGGGCTGTGTGAATATCTGGTTTCAATTTCAACTGAATCTCGCATTGGCATTGGCCTGAGAGTTTTCGTAAATGTTTCCTCACATCCACAGCGCGTGTTGCATTTTCGTTTTACCATGTCAGTGACCTAAAAATATCAGGAAACAAAATTATAGTTGAATATTATTTCAAAATACTTTTTAAAAAACTTTAAATAAGACATTGCAGTAAACTACTGTCCAATAGCTAAAAATATGAATAACACTCACACATACAATTTAAATTATAGCTAAAAACTCGCATGCATTTAAATTATAAGTAAAAACATTGCCACATTGCATCTTACAACATTGAATGTAAAAACTATATGAAAAAAGTAAAAACGAACTATAATGCAATCATAAGTTAATGACAGCTTTAAAAAAATGTGAGCAGACCTGCGGATAATCCGACCGTCGATAATCGGGAGTTTACTGTATTGTAATTAGAAACTGTTTAAATAATTTTTCTTTATTGAAAATTATATTATTTTAGAAATTCTATCAAAAACTTAAAATAGGTTCGGGGCAGGAAAAAACACACCAAGATTTGAGGAGGGGACGAAATTCTACATACAGCAAACAGGTAACAAATGAGTACTTGCTGCTTGCAGTGGCGCAGCTAGGGGGGTTTTGAGGTAAAAATCTCTCTCAAACCCCTGGTTTTAAACTTATTTAGCCAATCTCATTACCGTAATACCAACAATAAAAAGCAGTTATGACCAAGAACCCCACCAGAAGGTAATTTCTGGCTACACCACTGGCTACTTGTTTCAGTTTTACTCTATTTAGTTTTTTGAGCTTTCAGAAAAGGCGGAGCTCGAATGCTCGATAATAACCAGGCAACGGATTTGGTAACCATTTGGCGATTTCTCGCCAACTTTAGTGCCAAAATCATCCCGTAGGCTAGTCACTAATGTAACGCTTTTTGAATTGTTCAAAGAACGTTAAAAGCCCTTAAAATAACCTAATCGAAAAATCTCTTGGTTACAATCATCGTCAACTTTTTCTTCAACAAAGTTTTTTTTTTCCTTTCAAAGTATGTCCGCCTTTTATTTCACGATTTATATATGCTTCAAATTTTCCGTCAGATCCAACACTAGATAATTTTTGAATTTTTCAAAATATCCCTTTGTAAAAACCCAAATCAAACGATCTTTTCTTGAACTGCATAGATATTGAATTATTATTTAATATTTAGATAGTCATTAGTCTTGAGGGAATTTTTTGGAAACTCTACAAGTGAGAATAATTTGCATCTATTTATGAACTCTCTTTTCAATTTTATGTCCGATTTGTTTGATTTGAGGACTATTTTATTGCAAATTAATTTTTCTTTAAGTAATTTCATTTCTGCATTTGACTACATTAATGGAGCTTTTCAATGTCAGTGTAGTAAAAATCAATTTGTTTGACTTCATCATTTTTATTGAATTAGTCGCCGTTTCGGGGTCAAATAATTCGTCTTTTTGTGCAATTCGCTTTATATGCAATTCACCTTTTTACACGAAGAGAGACGCTTTCCACGGCTGCTTAAATAAATTGGGACGCCGTCCCTTTCTACCTTTCTTACCCATTACATTTTCTACCTATATCTTTGTATATACGTATCTCTATTCTATCTTCAGCTGTATCTGTATTCATTTCCATCTATCTCTCTATTTTTTCCCCTATATGTTATTAATTAAAAAAAAAAACAAACATATTTTCTATCTATCCATCTACGTATACCCTACGCCATCTACTTCTGCCCTCTCAAAAATATGAGTTCATGGCGCCCCTGACTACTCTGAAAAAGTTATGAACTTTACCTTTCTTGGATAATGTCCTCTGAAATCTTCGACTTGTAATACATCAGGATATAAATCATGTGCTTTCATGATCTCGTACAAATCCTCATCGTGCACTGCTGCTTGTCTCCACATCTGTAAGAACTGAAAAAGAAAGGGAAAAAGTTCTGTTATTTTCGCAGCTATTATTTTATGCGATTTTTAGCCAGCACGATCCCAGTCTAAAATGAGCATAAAGAGACCAAGAATGGGGTTGTTTCCTTCAGTCAAAAGTACTACTCTTAGTTATTGAAATTGATAGAATAAACCAAAAAAATAACATAGAGCCATAAGAAACTTGAATTTTCCCAACACTTATTTGAATCCCTCACTTGCCAGATCGATTAACTCCATAAAACAAAAAGTAGAGAATAGTTAAGCAGAAGATGGTGTTATCCATAGGAGTATATAGGCCCTCGTGTTACATTTTCTGCTACACATGGTCAGAAATGTACGGAACCAGAACTTTAATATGAATTAACATGCTAAGCATTAATAAAGCACTGTTAAAGCAGAAATGGGGATTTTTCTAAAAAGTGGAGTAAATCAATTTGGCAATTGAGGTATTAAATTTTCATTTATTTTTTTTTTTTTTTTGGTGTGTCCGATTTTGAAAATAAGGCGTGGTCTTTATGACGTCACAAGTGATGTACTTTGGCGCGCTAAATGTTTACGCTTCGCTGTCAACCGCGTTACCAGGTTATGATGATTTGCGCTGTGAGCTAATAGCATCAGTGAATGGCATTTCAGCACGTTAAAGTAATTGTTAAAAAATATTAAACTTTGTCTCTTTTTTTTTTGGAAAAATTGTTAAATTTCATGTTTTTAAGCATGCTCTTTCAGAAAAAAATACTTTTAGAATTTCGGAAACAACTCCATTGTTTAACGAAGAACGAATTGTTCTTGGCGACAGTTGAGGTCGCTGTGCTAGTTAGTTTTAAAATGTTCTTTATTCAAGATGAATAAACTTTATTTGCTCAGACAAATCATAATAGACCATAAACGTTTCAAAAAATTCCTCCCACGATAGTATTGATAATTTTTGACAGTTCATAAAAGTATTTCCGACTTGATTTTCATTTTTCTCAAAAATCAAATTTGTGCGCATCAAATAGTACATAAAAATGAAATATACTGAAAGTAAGAAATAACAAGGTCAAAAGCCCAAATTGCAGATTACTGCAGACACGTGTTTCGGCGTTACAAGGAACGCCTTTTTCAATGCAAAAAGTAATGAGCTTATGGATGTAAAGACATCTGACAAAAATCTTTTCATCCATAAGCTCATTCCTGGCCTCAAAAGTTAAGGTACAATCGTTTTTTTTTTTTTTTTTTTTGAATAAATGTAGAAACAAAAAATTTGGAGGATATGTGTATTAGATAGTTTTTTATTGAATACGTCATAGAAATTTGTATAAGTGTATTGCAAAAACGATTTATAGCAAAAAAAGCAATCTTTGCGGAAAAGTCCATTTTTGAAGAAAACAGAACATCACAGTGTTGTGTAGTAAAATGTTATAGAAATAATACAAAAATGGGTTCAAAAATGCATCTTTTGAGGTCTTATTTTCATATTTTGTTTCACTGCACCATCCACCACATTTTCTCATTATTTTTCTGTTCATCTCTTTTTTTTTTTTTTTTTAATTTTTCGATTCTTATTTTTATTTATTTATACTTCAGTGAATTTATGCCTCGTTAATAAAAAGAAAAATGAAAATATAAAGAAGATCTCCTTGAGTAATGGTTTTGAAGCAAATTGTCTTCAGCTAAGATGTCATATTTTATAATCAAGGAATCAAGGGAGTACTACAAAACTATAACGAAGTATCAAGACGAAGCGGTATACAGGGACGTCACGGACATAAATTTTTGGGAGGGCGAAATTCTCAATTTGCCGGATGGAACTCCAAATTTCGCCGAGATGATAATTTTACCGAATAGAACTCCTAATTTGGCCGAAAGAAAATTTTCCGAATGATCATAATTTTGTTGAATCATAAGACAAAATTTGCCGAATAAAGGAAATTTTCAGAAGGTCACGGTGACCTTCAGTGGCCTCCCATCAGGAGCGCTCCTGGTGGTATAATCGATTTAATGGAAAAGTTACCAAATAAAAAACATTGGGCTACTAACTTCTGGGAAGGATAAGCACCCATCTCCATCCCGATCAGCTTTCTCCATCAATCTTCGGATGTAGTCTGGATGAGTATGGGCTCCAAGAAAATTAAGCATTGCTCGCAACTCGAAGAGGTTCAGGAAACCATTGCAATCGAAATCAAACCTGAGAAACGCTTAAAAATGTCAATAAACTAATTAAGGTAAACACACCAGTAGTGGCCAGCGCTTCAGTAGCGGCCATTTCAAGGTTACTTATATACTTGGAAGAAAGAAATGAACAATAAGAATGTGGTTAATATATTGGTATTGGTACTTAATGTAACTATCATATTGAATCAATTTTATTCATCAGTTATTTGAATATGTAAATTCTTCGAATGGGGGAATGTCAGATGGTCACTACTGAAATTTTCAGACTTTGGACTACTGGATCAAACTCGTGGTTTGGAAAAAAATGATAAAAATTGAACAAATTGAAATTCTGGCATTTTTAGTAAATGGGAAGAATAAGGGAGAGTTTGGCTATGATACGCTCATTGAGATTCAAGAGAGGTAATTAATATTGTAGACCCACAGTTTCAAAATATACTTCATTGTGGCTACCACTACTGCGTTTCAAACCTTGAAGAGGCCACTACTGAAGCACTGGCCACTACTGATGCGTTTACCTTATTGGTACAATGTTTCAGCATGTGTCTGAATATTCTGTAAATTACCACCCTCAATCTGCGGCTATGGCAGAACTACAAGCATGCAACAACAGTCAGGTTAAGACGTTCAGGGACTAGTTTCGTCCTTGTTGCGGACTTATCAGTCTGGAATAGTAAACAACCGAGGTGGAGAAAGATGTTCTCTCATTGAAATTGAGATTTCCTTCAAACTGGAAGCTGATATTATTTTAGTGCAGCAGCGAGAATCAGAAGCTCTTACGACTGCTGTGGATGTGGATTGGTTAATAGGATGTTTTCCAGCGATTCAACTTGTAACGTGCAGTTTCATGCTTTTGGTAATAAGCTTAAGCTATCTCCCTCAAGCCTGGGCCAACGCATATACAAACAGCCTGGTTACGACATCCAAAGGCTGCTGTTTCGTCTTTGTCATGGAATCATCAGTCATAACAAACTAGACAAAATCCTTATTCTGTAGGTAGTGCTTGATTATCTGATTATCTATTACTGAAGCGAAGCCAGGAGCGTCCCGACTTAAACTTTTTGGGATTGTGGAATTTCTCAGTTCGCCCAAATGAACTCCAAACTTTACCGAATGACGATAATTTTGCCGAATCGTCATACAAAATTTGCTGAATTATGACGATTCTGCCGAATTTTCAGACAAAATTTGCGAATCGTCAGTCAAAATTTGACTAATAAGGAAATTTTTGGAAGGTCACAGTGACCTAACATCGGGGCGCCCCTGCACGAAGCAGAAGATCTGCAGCATTTAGCTGTCAGTAAAAAATCGACATTGAAAAATAAGAAGAAACCACAAAAACATGCAAAACCTGTTTTTATGACTACAGTGAATTTGGAGCGAAAAAAACCCTTCAAAATGTTACTCAGGTATGAAAAGCTACATCTTATTTTTAAAGGAACTCACTAAAGCAGCCAAGAAAACATTCTGGAGGGGGTTTTTTGATCAAAAATAGCTTCTCGAGGGGGTTTCTTGATCAAAATGACCTCCTGGAGGGTTTTTTTTAATCAAAATAGTCCTTTCAAATGTATAATCCACTGTATTAGAATTCGCATTTATGTTAAAACCAATACCTCTGGTGGGTGTTTTTAAAGAAAATCATAGAAATTCAAAACTGTCAAGTGAGAACAATAAGCAATCGTGATTGCTCGAAAAAAAGTACTACACACAATGCAAAAAAAAAAAAAAAAAAAAAACACTCACACGCGCGCGCGCGCGCACACACACACACTTAAACAATTATTTTTCCAAATCCAGCATTTAAGAGACCGAAGATATAGGACTTTTAGACAACAAGATAAGGTCTGAGGTGTATCACAGATCACACATTATTAACAGTTTAACGGTACCACTATTCGATAGATGACTATGTTTTTTACTATTAATGATTTTTACTAATGACATTTGTTCCTTCATTTTTCATTTGTTCTCAATAAGTTTTCATAAATAATGAACGTTTTGCACAAAATTATGAACTATTGCAACAAAGCAAATGTTTTCGAACATTTTCTGAGAAATTCTCAATACCGGTATTAATACCGGTGTATCGGTATCACGTTTTAAAAATATCGAATACCGGTATTGTATTTTTGGTCCGGTATTGCATTCCCTATTTACAACATACGTACCTCTTAAACCAGTTCTCCAATGTACCGTACTTATGATCTGTATGGATTTTACGTTCGATTTTTGTCGTGTGAGTGGGTCTGCAAAACGCTGGTTGATCCCATTCGTCTTCGGCCCAGTTCTGCCTATTTGGACCACTCCATCCACATTGGCATTCTCTCTTACAATATTCGTCCATTTTCCTGACTTTGGGAACTGGCAAAGTCACCTGACTTATTATTTTCACATCTTCTTCGCAGACACACGTCCGGCAATGAGGTGGACGCTTCCGTTCTTTACGTGTACGTTCCGTCAGGAAGTCTTCATTCATGATGCTGCTGCTCAAACTGACAATCTAAAATCAGAACCCTGAAATTAAGAATTATTTTGTGTTAAAATGAGAGCAAGCCCCAAATTTAAAAAAAAAAAAACTTATGATTGCACTAAAAAATCATGTATTTTTTGTGAAAAAAATAATAAAAAATCCTCTTTTAAGTAAATGTTATACATTATTTACCCCCCCCCCCCCTTTTTTTTGCCTTGTCTTAAAGCGATAGAATAGAGAGGGGCAGGGGAGAGCTCCAAAACACTGTGGGCCTTGGGCCACACTTTTAGTTAGTCGGACCCGGACCCTCAGAGAGTGATGTCAATGCTTAACGGTTTTAAATGCAATCACAATCATGAAAAATAAGAAATAACCTGTATTCAAAGTATGAAATTAGTTCTGATAACTGATAGTTTTTGATACTGTCAAAACTAAGAAACCGAAATCAATTATGCGACTACTCTAAAATTGAGATCAGTTATAATTTTCGACTATTTTGGATATTTGTAACCTAAAAACAATAGGGTCACGCGGGAGAATTATGGGTCACTCTCTTTCTGGGATAAATAATGGTCACCAATTACAAAAAAAACTAAATTATGCTAAGTCATCCTTATACATTCAATTTTCCTGTATCAAAGTGAAAAACAATACAACAGTGAAGTATATAATAGAAAAAAAAAACAGTTTTCAAACTTCTATAAAAACATTTTCAATAAAGATTGTCTCGAAAAATCGCGGGTTTTTTTTCAAGATTCGTTTAGGTGAAACACTTTTGAAGGAACAATTTGTTCGTGCTGCTTTTTAATAGCAAATGGTCTCAGCTATTCATACAAACATACATTTTTTTCTTCTTTTTAAAAATAGTTAGTTTTAAAAGTATATTGATGTATACACCAGTTTAGAGGGGTAATTCTGGGTCACCGGGGTAATTCTTGGTCAGTATATTTTCTGATATTTTAGACGTTTTTCTTATTTATTTCTATGTGAATAATATCAGTATTAACTTCAACTTACCCTTTTCTGTGCTAAACTTTCTCACAAAAAGAAATTTTAATGCTCCAAGTGCAACATTGGAAGATTATCATCTTCAATTGTTGCTGAAGCATGCTCTTTTGGCTAGCAAATCAATTCCAGCTTTGAAGATAAACTATTTCGGCATGCAATAATGGCACACTTTAAGTTCCAAAATAAGAAACAAATTAATATGAATCCTTAGAGTACCAAATAATGGGATAAATTCAATAGTTATAACAAATCTTGAACCGTGGAACTGCAAGAGAAAAAGAAGCAGAAGAGAAATAAAATGCAAAGCACAGATTCATCGAGAAAAACCCTGCTTGCAAAAAAAAAAAAAAAAAAATTAAATAAATAAATAAATAAAAATACCTCAACAAGCTGATATAGACAGCCCCTAAATGCAAAATGAGCTTATTTTGAAATTGTTTATGACAACGAGAAAAAGCGGGAAGAATTTGCAATAACTAAATTGCAAACATATTCATTCTTTACAAATGTTAAAAGATGGTGCTACAACCGAATTTATTCTGTACTTGAACATCAGATAGACTTTGTAATGAATGATGATAGCGACATATTCTACAATGGGAAAGTAACGTAAAATTCGGAGAAGGAAAAAGCAGAAATGAATTTTCTGGAACAAGGTGTCGGAAATTTTATTTGTCTAAGCGAGACATTTTTAGAAGTAATTTAAAATAAGTGCATTTCAGTCTAGTTAATTGAAATTGTAAAGAAAATCCTTGTAGTTGACAGAAACATGACTGTTGCAGGCAGCATACAAATATTAAAGAAATTACTTCACAGAACCGTGGGCTTAGACCAAAGAACAATAACTAATTGTAGTCGACTAGTGAGAGTGACATCAAATTATTTCAATTATTATGTACTAGCAGTACCCGCACAGCGATGTCCATGCTAAAAATTTAATGAAGGTCCGTTGAATAAAAAAAATTGACGCCCCCTCCCTCTCTGATGTGAAATGATCATTTTTCTTTGTATAAAATGCGTACTCACCTTTTAAAAGAAAAAAAAAAACTATTTAAGTTTCTTTGAAAGTTAAAACTTTTCGTCAAATGATCAAATTAGATTTACATTTGCTTTGAAACTCTATTTAGCGAGTGAAGCGGTTTTTACTGCAATATAAAATATTTCGCCGAATAAACAAAAAAAGACATCAAATAGCATCTTTCAAATGTAAAAATAATTCCATAACTCTCTTGTTTATCGCGAAACTTGCCCAACAACCACGCTATCATAATCCATCCGTCTAACGAAAAAAAAAAAAAAACCATGCCGTGGACTATTCAAAAATCATCGTCAGAAAAAAAGAAAATTTCGTACATTTCACTCGGATAAAAACAAATCAAAAGTTTTTTTTATTTCAAAACAAATCGCCAAAACAATGAATTTCATTAACGGTTGCCTTAAAACAGTTATCCAGACTAGTGATGGGCATAATCGAGATCTTTTGATAATCGAGATCTCGGGAATCGAGTACTTCTGATAATCGAGTGATTGATAATCGAGATCTTTTTAAGTCGATCACTCGAGTGATTGATAATCGAGATCTTTTTAAGTCGATCACTCGAGTGATTGATAATCGAGATCTTTTGAAATCGAGAACTCGAGCGATTGACTTCTCGAGATCTTCCGAATCGAGTACTCGAGCGATTGACTTCTCGAGATCTTTGAAATCGAGTACTCGAGCGATTGACTTCTCGAGATCTTTTGAATCGAGTACTCGAGCGATTGACTTCTCGAGATCTTTTGAATCGAGATCTCGAGATGTTTTAAATCGAGATCTCGAGATGTTTCAAATCGAGATCTCGAGACGTTTGAATCGAGTACTCGAGTAGTTCATTTTCTGAGCTTTTCCAAAATTGAGTTGACTGCTACGAGGGTGCCCACTAAAAGGGGGTGGAGCATGGCGCAGCCTGGGCAACTAAAATTTTTAGAGCCGGTTCTTTGAGAGGGTTTTTTTAATCTCATTTTCGGAAGGGGGGAGGGGGTCCATGGCGCAGCCTGCGAAACCGACATTTTTAGAAGCGGTTTTTTGAGATTTTTTTTAAGTCTCATTTCGGGAGGGGGGGGGGGAGAGAGCTCTTTCTAGACGGATGCTCCGTAACATTTGAGAGGGTGCGCCATCGCCCTGCGAAAGGGGGGAGGTGGACTCCCTTGACTTCAGTTGAATTCCCGAGGGGTGCGCTCGAGATAGGAATATGACATTTAGCCTACCATTTAGGGGTATAATAAGGGGTGAACCCTCCTGACTTTTAGAAGTTTTAGGTTAAGTTGGGGGGGGGGTATTGACACCCCCTTTTAGAAGGGGGATCAATACCACTCCCCCCAAATTCCATGAAAAATTCTAATTTTTATATTTGAGTGAGTTTAGTTTTTTGTTGTTTTCCGATAAAATGAGCAGATACACCTTTTGTCCCCTTACCCTCCGGCAAAGTTCGAAATGCAAGCTTGTTTTAGGGGGTCGATTCGATAGATTTTAGTCTTCATTTTGGGGTCGCAATCCTTGGGGGATGCAGGTTCGACTAGATTCCCTGTTAGCTTGTCAGAAACTAGGAGCTCGGCATTTGGGCGACTGAGCGATTTATTCGAGCGGTTATGCATTTAAACTAATGATTTTCAGTTATCACGTGGTTATTTCGAATGGTTTCGGACTCTCAAACACGAAGTTAATAATGTAAACAAGTAGTGGAATAGTTGCTCTGCGCAAAAGTACTCATTCTTTCCTAGTTTATAGCTTTGCTTTTTTTTTTTTTTTTTTTTGATGTTCTTGTTGCGAGTAATTAAATATATTTATCTGACTAATTTATGAGGAGGGAAGGTAAAATATTTCTGATTACGTTTTCCAGAGGATTGGGATTCCCGGCCCATTGAAAAGTGTACAAGTGTGGCTTGAAGTGCATTGAAGTTCATGATTATTTTTTTTTCTTTCTTGATCCGCTCTTTTTTATTTTTCTTTTTCATTCGTTGACTTTAGGAATATGCAATAACAGTAAAAGTGTTGGGAGTGAAGTTGAAATGTTTCTGAGTGCTTTAAAAAGAAATATTGAAGCTTGTCGTGTGGGATTAATTTTTAGCTTCCACTCCTCGGCCCAATTTTTAAATAAAAATTACATTTTATACAGATTGTTTTTTTTTTTTTTTTTGAAATTCCATACGCAAGATATTTGTGACTTCTTGTGTGCGTAGCATTTATTTTCGCGTGGGTAGTTAAATTTAAGTATTTTGCTTGTTTTAATCGCTTCTGTTTATGTCATATTCCTTATAGTTTCGTAAATGTTGATTAATATATTATTTACTCAACTTAAAAATTTTAAGTCAATTAATGACTGCTGAAAATGCTTAGGCTCTCAACGGTCCATTTCGGAACTTAAAGTTCCGTAGCTACGTTTCATTTTCCGTGCGCTGGTCCTCAAAAAGGTTAAAATTGATTGTCAAGTTTCTCTGAAAAGCAGATTACGTATTCTGTTTTCAAATCATCCGAGATGCTCGATAACCGAGCATACCCTATTGGAAAAAAATCCTAAAACCAGTATCCAAATGATACCGGACCCAGTATGATTTGTACCGGAAAAAAGAAAATCATACCGGAAATTTAAATTCCGGTATGAAATCTTACTGGAAATTTTGAAACCGGTATCAATTTATACTGGAAATTTCAAAACCAGTATGAATTTAATCTGGATTTTTTTATACCGGTTTTCAAACATACTGGAAATTTTGAAACCGGTATCAATTTATACTGGAAATTTTGAAACCAGTATCAATTTAATCTGGATTTTTTATACCGGTTTTTAAGCATACTGGAAATTTTGAAACCGGTATCAATTTATACTGGAAATTTTGAAACCAGTATCAATTTAATCTGGATTTTTTAATACCGGTTTTTAACATACTGGAAATTTTGAAACCAGTATTAATTTAATCTGGATTTTTTAATACCGGTTTTTAACATACTGGAAATTTTGAAACCAGTATCAATTTAGTCTGGATTTTTTAATGCCGGTTTTTAAACATACTGGAAATTTTGAAACCAGAATCAATTTAATCTGGATTTTTAATAGTGGTTTTTAAACGTACTAGAAATTTTGAAACCTGTAACTAACCACACTGGAAATTTAAATGCCAGTATGAAATCTTACGGGGGAATTTTGAAACGAGTATCAATTTAATCTAGATTTTTTAATTCCATATTACCCCGAAAAGCGAGGTTGACCAGCATGCCGGAAATTTGAATCTTTCGGCATGCCAGATAATTTAAGGTTTATTTTGCAACAAAACTAAAGTTAATTTCCCCATACAGTTCCTATCAAAAAGCATACCATTGTTACACTCGCTCACAGGTCACTAATACATTAGTCTAGTTTTATTTGTATTAAAAAAAGGTTAGTGTTTTTTATATGAATCTCATAACACTTATGATTTTCATACATTTAAAGGGGACAATTAATTTGACATGCAAATCCTGCATTAGATTATTATAAGCATAAGTTTGCAATTTCATTATCTTT
>NC_072731.1:50763759-50846259 GCF_026930045.1 Uloborus diversus
CGACAGGCTTTATTTTAGAATTTCTTATATTTCATCAAAAACTGAACAATACTTTTGATAGGTTCTCCTAAATAAATTTATTGTTAATAAACATGCTAAAATTAAGAAACTTTAATTTTCAATTTCTTTTTTTTTTCATTTTAAGTATTGCGGACAAAAAGTAGTCTCTACACAATGAAAACATTATGTAAAAAATTTCACTAAGTCTGAGCATTGTGATTGCATATGAAAAGTATTGTACAATTTAGCTGTACAGAGTGTGCTGTTTGTACAGTGCACTTTTTGTGCACAAAACAGAGGTGCCAAACATGCTCAGATTTTGCGTATCATGCTCAGATTTATGATTTGTTTTTGCGTATTGTGATGTAAATACGTGTGTGACCATTGAGTTTACGGTGCTAATGGAATTTGCCTAATTGCTATGGTTAATTTAGCAGTTGCTAACGATATTTCTTGTCGTAAATAAATCTTCTCTATTTTCTCAAGAACTATTGTCATTTAAAGAATTTCTTGAAGTGGCTGGACTCATAATAATATATTGAAATTAAACATTTTTGTTCTGACTAAATATATTTACTTTTTAATCGCTTACTCGATAATGCACTACATATAGCTTTGATTAATTTTGCATCCCTTCTTTTAAGTTTTGGATATTGATAAGTCGCATTTTTAGTCGATTTAATTATGTTACATTAAAGTATTGTGCTTCGTAAATATACCTAATGCAATGCTGGTATTCTAGTGACTTCAGTATGCTACTGGCACCATGCACCGTACCAGCTTATGCAATGCCAGTACACTTTAACATCAAAATGGACTGCACCAGTGTCTATTCCCGCATCATAAGTCAGTACAGACCATTCTGGAGAATCACCAGAATATACTACCGCGATAGGAAGTAACGAAATGTGCTGTACCAGTACCAGAAAGAAATATCGGTATACAACTGAAGTTGGAACAACAACTCTGGCTAAAACTACCGGGATTTGAAGAACCAAATAAATTCCAAAATAGAACAACCATTCGGAAATGGAGTGCCGGGATCTGAAGTACCAGCTTATGGAACACCGGTTCCAGAAGGAACTACCGACATCTGAAGTATACCGGAACACAGGTTCCGGTATGGACTACTGGGATCTGAAGTATAGTGGCTAATGGAACACCGGTTCCGGTATTGAGCCCCGGTCCCGGTATGGAATACCCGGATATGAAGTATACCGGTTTATGGAACACCGGTTCCAGTATGGAATACCGGTTCTGGTATGGAGTACTGGTTCCGGCATGGAATACCGGTATTATTGGAATACCGGTTCTGGTATGGAATACCGGTTCCGGTATGGGATACCGGGATCTGAATTATACCGGCTTATGGAACACCGGTTCCGGTATGGAATACCGGTTCCGGTATGGGATACCGGGATCTGAATTATACCGGCTTATGGAACACCGGTTCCGGTATGGGATACCGGGATCTGAATTATACCGGCTTATGGAACACCGGTTCCGGTATGGAATACCGGTTCCGGTATGGGATACCGGGATCTGAATTATACCGGCTTATGGAACACCGGTTCCGGTATAAATACTGACATACCGGAAGTATGATACCGGTTCCGGTGTTTCATAAGCCGGTATATTTTTTTCCGGTATCATTTTTTTTTCCAATAGGGTACCACAACAAACAACATATTATACAAGAGAGAGCGCGAGGGTGGGGGGTAAATGGCGCAGACGGCGCCATTGAAGTTTTGAAGAGGAGAGGGTAACTTAAGCGGGCTTTAATTTATTTTAGGGGGTTCAACGTTGCATTTGAGGGATGAGTGTCATCGCCATGAGGGCGGGGGCACTACTGAATTATAAACACTTTGCGTTTAAACATTTCATAAACGTTTTAACATGGCTGCCACAGCATTAACAATCGCTTTAAAACATTTATTCAACTCTGAGTAACCCCATTCGAAAAAAAGCAGAAGCAATTATTTGATTCAATAACCTTATAGAATGACAGGGGTGACACATTTGAGAAGCAATTATTTGATTCTAAAACCTTATAGAATGACAGGGGTGTCCGCCCGTCCCTGTGAGCAATGGCGCGCTTTTTATGACAATCCCCCCTTCCCCAAGAAACGATAATCCGAAAAAGAGCTAAGACTACATTAAATTTTCAATTACACGGTTTGTACCATACCGGTCAAGGGCGCCATAGAAACCGATTTCAGTACAAATTAGAGTTATTAAAATTTGACATTTTTAATAACTTATTGATTAATTGCTGGAGAAGAAATGATTTTACATTTTCGCAAAAAAAAAAAAAAAAAAAAAAGTACTAAAAGCAAGGATGTCCTAATTTCAAAAAAGGGGGAGGGGGCTTGAGCCCCCACTTGCCCCCCCCCCCTATATGGAAGCCCTTGATACCGGTTTAATATATTTTTAAGTTTAACAACTCTCAATTTTAAACCTGCTAGTGTCGCCCAACGACTTGCCCATATTATCATTATCCCTCACTTTTTAATAAAAATTGTACATACGTACATATTTAATCTTAATAACTGTCAAGTTCAAAACAATATGGAGAGCGTTTCTCTATCCTTTGTTTCAAGATTTCACCACCGGATCTCACCAGGGGAGGATAAAGAAAATCATTTGAAGGGGGATGGGGGTCATGCTGAAGAAAGCCCTCCCCCATGAACGAAATTCCCGTTTTAAGTACGAAAAAATTCTGAAACTTTTTTGGGGGTCAATAAAAAGTCCCAAATCGGTCAGGAATAAGGCACATAATTGGGGATAAACGTTGCAAATTAATTTCATAAGCAATAAAACAAAGTAGTTGTTCAAATATTTTCTTTGAAAAATAATTGATGTATTGAAAAGATAAGATACTGTCATCGTTTGCATTTTATGCATAAATTATTTGAACACAATGTGTACGGATACTATTCTCGAGAGTTCAGGGGGAGGGGGTCATGACCCCCACGACCCTCCATTGTATCCGCCACTCACACAACACATGCCCCTCCATAAATCCGCTCATATGATAATTAACAATTTTCGTTCTAAAAATATCGTTCTCGATTATTAAGGAATCTCACAATTATCGAAAATTCGAAGCCAAACATTCAACTATTACCCCATTCGAATAAAGCAAGAGAAAAGCAATCATTCGATTTTAAAAATCATTCCAAATCTATCCATTCCAAGAGCAAAGATCACCACCTATGAAGCTCTTCCCCCAAGAGCAATACCCCCAAAAGAGACAAAATCCCCTAAAAATTACAATCCCGCAGTTTACGTCAAAACTCCCCCCCCCCCCACCTCCCCTCTTATTTGCACCCATAGGAATGAATTACACGAGAAGTTAACCACTTGTTTTATTAAGAAATAACTAAGTACCTTTGTGCCGAGAAGTAACATGTAATAACAAACGTTTAGTATCCCAAATATACAGAGTACTGCAGAAACGTGTTTTGGAGTTTTAAGGTACCCTTTTTTCAACAAAATAGTTAGCTTTTACATATAGGGGGCCATTCCTTTGTTACGTATGGATGATTTGGCCATTTTTGACCCCTTCCCCCCATGTAAGGGTACGTAAGGTTTTTCAAACCCCTTCCCCTATTCTTACGTAAGATTCCATTTCGTTTTTCGAAATAATGAAATAACTAATCTAATATCACTGGAATCGAAATTTAATTCACTATTATTAAATTAAACCTTTTTGTGTGAAGAAATATTTATTAAAAAGTTGGAATCTAGACTGAATGTGTTTTCGACATTTTTTTGTATATGATGCGATAGTAGTTAAAAATAAAACATGCCATACAATAGTGCAATTCTTTTATTATGTTTTACATAATTAATTCTTCGTAAAACAAATAAAAAACAGTCATCCTAATGCGTTTTTATTTTCCAGACGCAAATGAAACATCGGCTTGGAAAATACTGCGTAAGAATGCGTTTGAGCCCCTCTCCCCCCCCCCCCCCAAAGTATGTAGACATTTTTCCAACCCCATCCCCTCGGGACCCTTACGTAATTAATGAATGGTCCGTAAAGACATCCAGTAATGTCCTTACATCCACAATCTCACTATTTTGCGTTGAAAAAAGGGTTCCTTCAAACCCCGAAACACGTGTCTGCAGTGATCTGTATATTTGGGCTCTAAAACGTTTCTTATTGCCTATTACACTTGTATCATTACCCAATCGTATAGTCGAAGGTGAACGTAAGGGGGAAGACGTCCCCTCAGGTTTTCAACTTAAGTATTCCCCCTTTTTACCTGAACTATAATTTTAATGGCTCTCAAGTTAGAACCTTATAAGCGCCTCCAACCTTTACTTCCACCACCGGGACACACGACACATGTCTCCCACAGACCCGTCCATGTGTTCATTCATTAACACCTTTCGCTCAAAATATATCATTATACTACCAAGCATCCCCAAAGAATCATTTGATAATCAAGCATTCAACAGTATACATTCAATTATAACACTATTCGAATGAAACATTAGAAAGGCAATTATTTGATTGTAATACCATTTAGATCGCAAGGGTATCTATTCCTCAAGTGTGCTGGCACACTTTTTAAAATTAGGGATCCTCTCTCCCCCTCAAGAAGGACACTCCATAAAAAAGTCTTACGTCCATTAGGAATTTCAATGGCGCAGTCTGCGCAATGACCCACCTCCCCTGTGGGCTCCTCAGCGCAGCCCGTCTTTCTGGGGGAAGGGTTAAAAGGTTTCAATGCAAACTTTTTCGGAAGACAGAAAAAAAAAACATGCTCATTCATAAGTAAAATCATTAACTTTGACCGCCTAAATGACGTATCCGCCCCTGTAACTAAAACACTTCAGAAGCAAGGTTGCCCATTCGCCCTGAGGTCAACCCCCCCCCTCAATATCGCAGAGACCTCCCCCCCCCCCAACAAATGAGAAAAATACCCCTTAAACCCCCCCCCCAAATGTCAATAGCACAGTCTGTGCCATGACCCCCCCCCCCCCCTCCATAGGTGGGCACCCTTGTCAGAAGTCAACTATATTGAGAGGTTCATTCGATTATCAAATCGATCGAAGATTACACTGCTCGAGTGATTGACATCTCGAGAACTCAAGAACTCGAGAACTCAACATCTCGAGAAGTTCAAAGCGAGAACTCGAGCAGTTGATCGCTCGAGTTCTCAGAATGTGATAATCGAGAACTCGAGAAGTTCATCGCTCGAGAACTCGAAAAGTGATAATCGAGTACTCGAGAAGTTCATCGCTCGAGAACTCGAAAAGTGATAATCGAGTACTCGAGAAGTTCATCGCTCGAGAACTCAAGAAGTGATAATCGAGAACTCGAGATACGATAATCGAGAACTCGTGGTAATCGAGTTCTCGAATAATCTTGAATAATCGAGTGATTCGATTATGAGAACTCGATTATGCCCATCACTATCCTAGACTGAACTGCTCAGTGGCTAACGCGCCAAGCAACCACGCTACCGGAACCCAGTCCTTTTGCGAGTGAAGCGGATGTTTTTTCTTTAGCAATAATAAACGTTTCACCGAACAAACAAAAAGGTATATGATCACTTTATCAGTAGCTTTCAAATCTTTATGTATTAAGAGCTGCGTTTCCCGGCTTTGCCCGGTCTACCTTGAGAATAAAAATTGTGTCCAGTGATATATTCAACAATCAGGCTTAAATAAAAGAAAAAAAAAAACACCATGCAAAATTACCCTCCCAAACATTGACGACAGATATTAAAATACTTTTAAGAAATTCAAATACGAAAGATGGATTTTGAAAGCGTAACCATGGAAACATGAAATAAAATAAGACTGAGGAAATAAACAATGGATTCAAAAAGCGTAACGGTGGAAACGTGAAAATAAAATAGTTGACAACCTTAATCAAACTGACATAATTTGAAATTGATTTAAAAACGCTTGTAACTTTTTTTCCTTTGAAGATAGAAGCTATTTTTTTCGACCAAAGGTCGAGATATTTCTGGAGTAAAAAATGTAGCTTTTTTCAATGGTGTTAAAAAGAAAACTGTGGGACTATTCCTTCACTTTTTATTGATAGATTTAATGAAGAAAGTAGTGCCTAAATTTCAGTTAAGCCTAAAAAAGTTCGAGCTAAAAACGCTAATTACTCCCGTCGTAATGAAGTTAGAGCATCGAAACAAATTGCTTAGAACGCGGAAAATTCTACCTTTTTCAACGATACATAATATTAATACGTGCAAGTAATTTTTCACCCCTTTAATAGCCAATAATAGGCAATTTGCGTGAAATTTGGGCCTAAATTGGGATAAAAAAGAACTATTTATCGGATTTTTTTCGAATTATAGCCTATGTTACTCAGTGAGAAGGCACCTTTCATACAGTGAAAGAAATGTTTTAATAGGTGCCGTGGTTCCAGAGATTACCTCGAACATATAAACACACAAAAATTCGTCCTCTCTCTTTATAATATTAGTAAAGATTATTTCCTTAATATAAATTTTTTTATCATTATAAAATCTCTTTGTGGACTAAGAAACAATAATTTAGAATGGTTAATTACTTTTGACAAGAATTACTTTAAAAAAGGTGGGGTGACCCATATTTACCCCATGTGTGACCCATAGTTGCCCCGATCCGGGGTAATTCTTGGTCACTCATTCAATTTAAATAAAATAAATAATACTGCAATTTTAGGTAAAGGGGTTTTTTGAATAATTTCTACATTATATAAGCTTACTCCATGTCAAATTAAATCATTTTATCTTTTATACTTAGGAAAATATTACGATGTTATGGTTTTTTGACCCCCACATGGTCTGACCCAAATTACATTTAAACACTCAAATCAGTTGATGCTGTCCCCCGTACCAATTACTGTTTGACCACGGATTGTATGGAATTGGCGAACATCCAGTTAAGGCAGTTCCATCTGAATGACGGGAAAAATAAAAATTTTATGCACGTATTCCGCTCATTTGAATGAGACTCTGCTTAATTTAGAGGCTAACATTCATCTGCAAAACCTGACATCCCTGAATACTAATAGATGCTTCCATTTCCGCGTGTAAACCGGATGTTTGCCTTTCCATACAATCCGTAGTTAGACACAGTACCCGAGATGGAAAAAAAAAAAAAAAACACCCACTAAATTTTAACTCAAAAAATGGGTAATTAGGTGGTGACTGACGGATGATTTTCGATCACCACTTTTTTTACGTATTTGCCTTGTGGCTGATTGCGATAGCTAATTTTGCCCATTATCTCAGCTTCATTGTCGACAGGGCAGAATGGGGTTGTTTCCATTAGTTAAAAGTGCTACTTTTCGTCACTGAAGTTGATTAATAATAATAATAATATTTATAACATGGAGCGAGGAAAGTTTTATTTTCAGAACGCTTACTTTTTAATTAATTTTTTTTAAGTGTCGGATTTTTCAAATAAGGCGTGATCTTTATGACGTCACAGGTCACAAGTGCTGAACTACGGCGCGCTACTCCACTGGTCCGCTGAATGCTTACGCTTGCTGTCTACCACGTTTCCATGACATAATAATTAAGAAGCGAATTGAATATTGCGCTCTACGCTAGCTATCAACCACATCGTTGCCAATCATGTGAGTGAAGAAGCAAATGAAATATTGCGCTCTGCGCTAATGGCTTCATGGAATAGCATTTCATCACTTGTGATGTCATGCGCAGAAGCGGAAAAATAAAATGGAAACTGCGCAGCAATTAAAATAATTTTTTAAAAATATTAAATTTTGTCAAATTATTTTTAAATGGTCAAATCCTATGTTTTTAAACATGCTCTTTCAGAAAAAATACTTTTGAAATTTCAGAAACGACTCCAATCTTCCGTGCCGTCCACCAGGCATTGATATCCTACAAAAGATGGTATTATGATCCAGCAAGTGTATTGGATTTTTTTTTTTTTTTTTTTTTTTTGACAACAGGCACTGAGAATAGTGCAAAAAGCTGAAAACCTTATGTTCTTTTCTGCCCTGCGTTTTCACGTTTTGCCAGACAAATAATTTGTAAACATTTTCACGGACGCAAAGCCCGACTATGATTTTTGAAGACAATGGGCACGAAAATTTGGTTCTCTCCTCCCCCCCCCCCCTCCATGCTTATGCTATATAGCGACGCAATGAAATATTTTGTTACTTGCATATCAACAGAGCCATGCTAAATTAATTTGGCGATAGGTCATATTACAATATAAATACATTATAAAAAGTAGAAAGGACCGTGGGCATGTAAAGGGCGGTAATAGCAAATTTTTCATTTTTCCTCTTTTTTTTTTTTTTTTGCATTTTGTCATTTATTGTACGTTAGTTTTATTGTTCAAGCTTGCTTATTTGGTTTTCGCTGAAAAAAAAAGATAGAAAAAAAAGCGTCTAATTTCAACATTTCCCAATTGTTAATATTGAATCCAAAACGCGTTTCTTCAAATATCTCGATAACTCATTTCTTCAGATCTTGCCGTGCCCACGGCAGCATAGTATACGATAGTTAGTATACGATAACTTTATAATATAAAATGTTGTCAAACTTTGCTCGTTGCAGTAAGCCGAAAATTTCAAAATTATCTTTATTATAACTTTTAATAGTGGAACTGTAGACTGAACTCCAAGTGGTTTTGGTATTTGGGAAAGTGATTAAATTTTTGAGGGGATATTTTTTTTTTCTAGTTTTAATATTTGCATCTTGCTACAGTGCGGTATGAAATGCGTTCAATTAAAACTTTACCTACAGATTTGGTGATTGGTGCCCCCAAAATATTGATGCCCTGGGCCCGTGCCTTAATCTGGCTCTGTCTGGACGCTATTCCGACTGAGTTGCGGTAACATGATCGCTTGGATGTAAATATAGTCTCATTTTTTGACGCAGTATTCTCAAAACATATGAAATGGTTTATGATAGTCCAAAATATATTGCGGAGTTTTTACATTTTAATGGATTTGTTTGGAATGGTTTTGGTGTGATTATTTTTGGAGATATTTCGATAATTGAGAATCTGGCACGGTCGTCTCATTTTTGGCGTAAATAATTTTATTTTGGTAACCCTGCTGATTTATAGTAACCCTATGTGAATAGATGTTTCGGTTCTCTTTCTTTAGATTTGCAACGAAAAATACCTCTCGCACAGGCACTGGAGCCAAAAATTGACGCCAATGAAGAAAGATCACCAGATTCCCAATTATCGAAATCTTACCTTATTTTTGAAAACTCGGCGCGTTATACAAAACATTGACCCGATTTTGGTGGCTGAAAAAGAAAAATGTATCGGAAGGTGTTTGAGATAATTAGTTTTATTGATTTAACTTAGGTGAAAATTTGGTTCAAAAAATACTCACAATTCGTTGAATTCATCTGAAATATATTTTTTTGGAAATAAATTTCGTAAATCCTATTTAGCAATTTTGTTACTTTTAAAGCTACGTACTTGTGATAACTGTGCAATGAGCAACTATTTATAAATATTCGAGTTGAGTAAAAGTGCTGCTACTCTCGATGATATTTCAATGAATGAGAGTTTGGCACGATCACCAAATTTTGGGCGGTAACAGCGCCACCTAGAAACCTGATTTTTTTCTAAGTGGTGCTAGCAGTAATCGTTTTATACAGGCAATATCAGTAAGGCCGAAATAGATTAGCGCATACATATGGCATCAAGAAATTTGGCGACAATTGGAAAAATCGCTAAGAACCCCAGTTACCGAAGTCTTTATCCACTATCCCATTCATCTGTGAATCAGAAACTTTCTGAAATCATTAAGTTCCGTCTCGAACTAAACGAACCTATAAAATTTGTGCCAATAAAAATTTAATCAAAAATATTTTATTTAAGCTTAGATGTATAAAAGCAATTATATTTCATTTTGAAATATATTTCTCGACGACTGAGTGGTAAGACATCTGTTTTCTATTCCAAAAGAGTAATAATTTGTACATGAATTGGGCTGATCCCAATTTGCCAAAGATTAACATACATTGCGATAATCTTTGTAGTTAGAGTGTTGGTCTACAAATTTGAAGTCATACCTAGAGTACAGTTTGCATAGTAAAAAGTAGCATAAAGTACTGCAGATTAATTGCTTTTTTTATGGGAAATGGAAGAACCTTAACTCTACTCGTAGTTTTCATTCTTTCTTTTTTTTTTAAGGAACATAATTTCAAGATTTATGCTTACCAAATATATTTTTTTAAGTCCGAAATTGTACTAGGCGATTTTTTAACTTGAGGATTCGTTTATATTTGCCGTGTTGGGTCAAAGTTGCCTAGAAACTACTAGTTGTTTAGCATTAGGGGGCCAGATAAAAAATTTCGGACGGGGGAGTTTAGTTCTTTTCTAAAAAAGTTTATGAAGAGAAATTTTCCGAATTTCGGAGGAAGTTATAGTATCCGTTAATCTTTCCTCTTTTGGGTACGTCACACTATGCCAGAACATCCTCAATATTTTTCCAGAACTCAAATGAAACTCATGATAAACGCTCAGAGAGAACTATCAATAGTATTTTTGAATAAAAAAACTAAGAAGTTTCGTCTTGAAGTGAACAAATTTATAAAATTTGTGCCTATAAAAATTTAATCAAAAAATATTTTATTCAATTTTAGATGTATAAAAGCAATTATATTTCATTTTGAGAACATTTCTCGGTGACTGAGTGGTAAGACATCTGTTTTCTATTCCAGAAGTCGCAGGTTGGATTCCAGCATTGCACAAAATTGAATAATTAAATTTCATTTTATAGGATGTTAATACTACATCATTATAAAGGAGATAGCACAGGTCCCCATCAATCCCACTTGAATTAAACATTTTATGCGGGGTCAAAGGTCAAAACAGACTAAAGAATTTCACGTAGAGTTCAAAATTGCTAGACTTTTTGAAATACATCATTGTAAATGATATATTTAAGATTTTTATCAATTTTCAGTTTCATACAAATTTTTCGCACTTTTAATTTTTTTTTTTTTTTTTATTTGACATTTCTTCTGGCATAAAATTTTTAACTCCGGGATTGATGGAGACTCTTGATATTTCATTCACAACTGAATAATACGACAAATAAAACTATTTACTTAGATAAGTAAGTAAAAGTATCTTCAACTGTAAGAACAAAAACAAACGTTGAAGAAATAAGGAAAACAGAACCCAATCCTACAAAATCAAATTATGTACCTGAATAAATATCGAAACAAAAACGCTTTCAAAAATCAGTTCGCTGACCACAACATTCCAACAATAGCATAGCCGACCACGCGTCTGAGCCGCGCGGCATGGTTCCTCGCAGCTATGGACACTGTCGGCCAGTGCCCTCTCGAGGAGTCAACTTGCCTAGCCATCTATTAGGAATTCATAGAACTAAACAATTAATTAAGCATTTAATTAGCAATTACAAATATTTCGGAGCACCTCCACAAGATAGGTATCTTAACATCTAACATCTAGTACCTGTCTAATTTGCGGTTCTGGTAACATGAATGCTATTCATCTCCTCTCCTGCTCGAAACTTGACCCAACTGATCAAAAACTAAAATTACTCGGAAAGCTTTATTGGTCTGCGCGATCTGTCATGGACTCACTGAAATGACTTTCTCTTTATTCCTGCTACGATTGTAAAATACTCTAATTTACAGATTTCTTTTTGATTTTAAATTGTTACTTTTGTTGTATGTTCAATTGTTTATTGTAATTACTATTCCTGTTCTTGGCTGCCTTTTTAACTTGGCTGCCTATATAATTCTTTGCAGAGCTTGGATAAAATCATCAGCAAACGATCGCCCAGTAATGAAAATCGGCCTTAATAGGATCCATCGTACCTTCCATAATCGGTCCAGATGAATCTTTCAATTCCTCATGAATAGTTTTTCGATAAGTATGTGGTGTTAAAAGACATTAGAACTTAAGGTCACGCACCAGTGTCTTGACGTTTCATCAAGTAATTTATCAACAACGAGTAACAGGATTCGAGAGGGAACATTCATTGATGCATTCCATTTCGAATTTAATGCTTGGAATAAATAGGAAGTTCGAATTGAAAGTATTGTATTAAACTAATCGTTCTCCACCTTGAATTGTTAAAAATCGTTAGAGATGGCGAATACCCGATGGCGTACACTGACTCCTGCTGGGATAGATAGATTTTCCGCTTTCTGATGCCCAGGACTAATCTCAGAACAAGTGTAACAGGTGAAAAGGCATCTTTTTAGAGTTTTAAAATTTGGAAATGTGTTCAAAATCAAGGTTTGAAAGCGGTAAACTGAAATGTGAAACTCCATGTAGCTACTGGTGAAAAAAAAAACTATACTAATAATATAAAGTTAAACAGTTTGTTTGAACGCGCTAATCTCATTAACTACTGGTTCGAGTTGAAAAATTCTTTTTGTGTAGAATAGTCAATTTATTGAGGAAAGCTATAGGCCCTTTTTGAAAAAAAAAAAAAAAAATCAGATTGATCGAAATATTTGTGTTGTTGTTACACATGGGTTTACTCAGAAAGATATTAAAATAATTGTACATAGTAAGCTAACTAATATCTGAAAGTTACAGTTTACTCTCAGCAATTTTACGAAGAAGAATGATCAAAAAACGTTTCTGTTTTTCGCAATTTGTTGCTGATCCCCTAAATGCATGGCCGAAATATTTTTTACTGCAAAATAACAGCGTGAGCATACTTTTTATGTGACTAAAGCTACAAAACAATTGTTCTCTTATTTCTCGAGAACTTCATAAAAATGTGAATTTTTGAAAGTGTCCCAATACTTTTGGAGATATAATGTATAGTATTAAATTCTGTGCGTGTCTGTGTATGTGGCTGTAAAGTCTGCCATTTCCACAAGAACCATTGAAGTAGAGTAAAATGATTTACCAAAAGGTTCAAAATTTTACGAGGAATCGATTTAGCCCGATCTTATATTTGTACGGCTTTAATAAGCAGAGATGTTAACTTAAACGTCAAATAATATTTTTTCAGCCAAGTCGGTAGACAAAGTTGGTGTGAAATTGCCAGATTTGTCGTGGAAGAATTCTTTATTTTGTGATTATTATTTTGTGAATGAAATTTTAGACTTTTAAAGGACTGAATTACTTTGCTGCAAAAACTCCATTAGCAATATCCGTTTGTTTTGCTTTTACCGCTTAGTAATATAGCATCAAATCATAATCTCTCAAAATGTTTGTAGTGCTTGCCAAAAAAATATTCCAAAAGGTAAAAAATACTCCTTTAAGGTCTGTCCATAAATGATGTCACACTTTTTCAACGTTTTTGACTCCGTGTCCAGCCTTCCCCCCTTGTCACAAAGTGTTTTACTTGACCGTATCCAGTCCCCTCCTTTGCTCTCCCTTTCTCACAAACTCCTAATTTTTTGAACCCCCCTTCCCATCAAAGCGAGAAATCAACTGTTACTCAAGTACATAAATTATTCAAGTTACAAAAGAGAAAAAAAAACTACTTTTATGAAAATAAAATTAATCATATGAAATAATACAATACTAAAAATCATTCAATTTATTAAAGTCTTAAACCCAATCATGACTTTACAGCTATTTTGCATATTTCATGAAAGTGGTGTCAGTTAATAATTAAAGAAAGTTCTGAAAATTAATTGCATTTGCAAAAGTAAACAAATGAGTAAATTATAATCAAGGATCTTTATTGCGAACGAGTTTTTTCTGATTAATTGATCACCATATAATGACTAGAAAGTAATCAGAAAATAAAACATTTGATATAAATGGCGGAGAAAAGTAATTAGTGCATGAAAATTAATTTGAATTTTATTATCTTTATGTCTTTTCCATTATATATGGATTTATAACCAAGCGTTAAAGGCATGAATCATTTCAGTATGTATTTAAAGTTAAAATAAATAAATAAATAAATATCCGATGGCATCAAATATTTGCATATCCTTTTAAACTAAAAACTAATTTAAATTTCTTCTCATATTTCTTAATATTAGTAGGTCAAATTCAACTAATTGAACATAATTAATTATTATATTGACTGGTTGAAATGATAGTGGTTCAAGACAAATACTTTACAATTCAAGTTAAGCACGGAATTTGGTTCCTCTTTAGTTCCACTGTTAACAGGTTCGTCATTAAGGGCGGTCAATTCCCCCTCTTGACTTTGCTTTACATGTAAGTGGGCGTGGTTAGTGATTTCTTTTCATCTTTCTTAATATCGGTAAGTCAGATCCAACTAATTAAAAGTAATCAGTTATTATACTGACTGGTTAGAAGGATGGTGGTGCAAGTCAAATATTTTACGATTTAAGCCAAGCGTGGATTTTGATTCCTCTTTAGCTCCCCTGTTAACAGGCCCGTCATATGGTGAATTCGTGGGGGGGGGGGAGGGAATTCCAGGATTGAAATACGTTGCAAGTTTTCCCCCTGTTCTGAATGAGAAAGGAAATAGTGTTTCACTGTTTGTAAACTCGTCGATGTAATATTGAAAGAAGGGACGGGGCGTGCTCCCGGTTCTTCATCTTCATTTGGCGGTCAAAAAGTTCATAAAGTCAGCTATGCCATAGATAGAGCGTACGAAAAAACTGGGACCTGATGAAAAAAACGTGAAATGCGGGAAAAACGAAAATTCGGTGTTTCACTGTTTTACATTAAACTTTGATTGCAAATTGTACAAATACATTAAATTATGCTCTTAAATGAGAAAAGTTATATTTCTGGCACTTTTAGTTGTATTCTTTCTGTTTATGAGAAAGGGGAGGCCCCGCATGAACTCTTAGCCCAACAAGGCCCCACTATTGCTTGATCGGGGCCTGCCTGAAAGCGCAATTTTTAGTAAGTGTAAGTTGAAAAACGGAATTCCGGACGAAGATCCCTTCTTCTTCTCTTGTACTTTGCCTTTCCCTAGTTCCAGCATTGAAATTTTTCATAAAGTTTTCCAAGTATTTGTTATTGTTTGCACTTAAAAGATGTTAATGTGCATCAGGACAGAAATTGAATTTTCAATTTTAATGAAATCCTTCTGAGAGTTCAAGAAAAAACTTTTTAAACTATCATGCTCACAATCACATGGAATTTCTATACAAAAGGGAGTAGAAGGTAAAAACACAGATTATTCTGATACAAAACGACGGAAAACGGGGGGAAAAAAGATTGAAAGAGGAAAGAAAAGAGAAAAAAGGCAAACATTTAATGTCCCTTAGACAAAACGGCCTATCAAGAAAGCTTCAGATTTTTTTTCAAGATCATGAAGGGAATAGATAGTTTTATTTAAAAAATTCTTGCTAACATGAATCTCAAAACCCTCCAATTTCACACATTATTTGATGACTATAACTTTCACGAACCCTTAGTTACTTAACATTTAGAATGGTATTTTTTTTCTGAATTTTATCTCATCATAGTCATTTTTCTTTATATCCAGTCGTTAAATTAAGAATTAGTAGATACAAATTTAAGAAGTAGTGAAATTCTTTTCTTGTAAAAATGTTTAGAGTTGGTAACTTTACTCATAGATGTCAGCACTATACCAGATTCAAAATTGTTCTAAATTCGAAATGGTTGTTGATCTTTGCTTGAAAAATAATATATTATACGTATCACTCAATGCTTTCCCTTTTTTTAAACTTGACTATCTACGGTTTTTTTCTGAAATTATAGTTTAAAATTCACAAAAAAATTACATCTGTGTGCAAGAGAACTAACCCATTTTATTTGCCCTTTCTCTATTGACTTCTTCTAAAACTCTATAATTAATTATTTACATATATAATTCTGTTAACATTTTATTTCCTTTCAAATTTTGGGAGTTTAATGATAACAGTGTTTTGTCTCAGTTTCCTAAAAAAAATCATAATTACTTGCAGCATGCATAATTGAGTTCCTAAATGAATCAGGTAATTAAAAAATAACTTTAATACACAGGGGCTGATTAAAGCACATGCCAACAAGACCTGGGCCTTTTTGACCCATTTTTCTAAATGGTCCCGAACTTTTAAATAAACTTATGCGTAGCATTAAAAAATCGTGTATTTTTGTGAAAATAATAAAAAATCCTCTTTCAAGTAAATTTTAATCATTATTTTAATATTATTTTGCGTTGACTTTAAGTGATTAGAGAGGGGGCTTTCAAAACATTGCCTGCCTTGAGCCTCACATTTAGTTAGTCGGACCTTGTTAATACATAACAATAACAAGTTATTGCCGCCAGCGACTATCGCTGAGCGACCACAGTCACAACTACAGTTAAGGGGTTTCAGTTAAAAGTTATGCCACAGTACAAAAAAGATCAATTTTTCTTCCATTCAATCAGGGCCGTTAATAGGTCAAAAAACTGGGGGGGGGGGGAGGGGTGCGTATTTGGCGGCCCCTTATTGTTTCAAACGCATGTTCCAACATATATATATATATATGTTTATTAGCTTCTGGTTTAGCAGGTCTATTACTACCGATTCAATGTATTTTCAATTAAAAATTTCGAAGAGTAAAAAAATATTCCTCAAGCATTCGTTAATGTTGAACAGTAGCGTACCTAGCATGGGTACCCGGTGCGGTAATTTGTGGCGACCCCCATCCCCCCCTCTACGCAAAAAAAGAAAGGTTTTTATACATTTTAACAAAATTCAAAATTTTCAGAAACAACTACATTAGTGTTGTAACGAAATTTTAAGTTGGCCAATGTACAAAAGACAAACAAAAACTACGAACGCTAAATGGTGATGCAATTACGTTTGCTAGAGCAAATGTAATTTAAAAAATTTTGGGAAAATTTTCTTAATTAAAGAATTTATATTTTTCAAAAACTTGCAATTCCACTTTGAATGTCGCCCCCCCCCCCCCCAGATGTGTGACACCCGAAGCGAACCGCTCCCTCCACCCCCTTGTAGCGGACACCACTGATGTTGAATAACTAGTCATTATTAAAGCAGTGATCAGTTTTGTACTTAATTTATTATATTTTTACTAGCTGACCCAACAAACGTTGTTCTACCATAGAAATATTTTCTAGTGCATACTTTGGTTGTTAATTAAAAAATAACGAATGTATTGCAAGTTTGTGGGGATGGTATCTATGACAGAAAAAGGAATGGACCGCTGTAGACGATAATCACGAATAAAAACAAAGAGACACCAGCCATTCATTTTCTCAATAAAGTAATACACACACACACAAATAGACAAAATTTTTGTGTCGTTCAAAATTTGACATGCACTGCTTTGTGATACAAAACAAATGCAGAATAAAATGTCAAAATGACGCGACGCTCCGGCAAAACGTCGGAAAACTCTCAATGATTTAAAAAACTTTTTGATGTCACCTTCTGTTGGTCTACAAATAAAATGTTTAACCTTTTACAATGATTTCAACAATAGTTTTAAAATGTTTTTTTTTTCAATGATTTTAAACAATGATTTTTTTCAATGATTTTTAACAATGGTTTTTGCAATGATTTACAACAATGAATTTTACAATAATTTTCCAAAAAATATACTAGATAGGGACACCTTGATTACCTAGCGATATGAAAGGTACTTTATGTCCAATTCTCATACCTACCAAATACACGTAAAAAATTTCATAAAAATCGATCGAGCCGTTTCGGAGGAGCTCAAATACTATCACCGTGACTGGCTGGTGCGAATACGGGATTTTATTTTAGGAGGGGGGAAGGGGTCATACTCAAGAATATAGTCATACGTGCGACAGTTTTCTTGAATTTAGGTTTCTTTAGGTGTCAACAAAAGTACAAAATCGGCCATTAGTTGGTTGAAAACTTAATTAATTTTTATCTATTATAAATTAAATACTTATAATTAATAATTATTATTTATTAAACTTAATTAATAATAGGTAAATACATTAAAATGACCTAGTTAAGTAGTAGTATAACCTGTTTAGGGGACCAGTATTCACACCATCCAACACATTACAATTAAAAAAATACTACGAAAATCTAATAAAAATTAAATGTTTTATGGACATGAACATTTAGATATTGATTAAACATTAACATTAGCATAATACTCGGCACAGGACACACATCCATCTTCTATGCAGAAAAATAGAATAAACTTCTCTAAATAAAGTAGTAAAAAATGCGGCGAAAATCTTCTATAAAATTAAATATTTTGTGAATATAAGTCGGACATTGATGACTACTCCCCGATTCTTTTCAATTGTAGAAAAATCAGAAGCGAATGAAGACGTCGCAGTCTCAGAGTCTGATACAAGAACTAAGAATATGCTTACATCGGTTTTGAGTTCATTATTATTTTTCAAAAAAAGACAACAATGTTTTGTCAACCGAAAGCTTCCATTAATTTTAGGTAGGTAGTCCTTTTTCTAATAAACACGGCTTTTTTCAGCACAGTTTCCGTCTAAAACGATGGGATAATTTACGGGAACCCTCGTATAACGAGGTTTGAGACAAACACGACGCTAAAATTTTATATTTCTTGCTCGAAACTAAGTACAAAACACTGATTTAAACTATTTACAGCTCATTTAAAAATAAACTCAGCACGAACAAAAACGGAAATATCTAAAAATCACTACAAGAAAGAATAATCTAGAGAGACTTTACATAAAATATATTTACACAGTACAATAACTTTCGGCGATTAAATTTGTTCTAAAAGCGGCAGCAGACACTTCATTGTTACATTTCATTATACTGGTGCCTGAAGACATCTGCCGCAAAGAAGAAACCCTCAAGCAGAGCTATTTTACTGCCTACATATAAATCATATAAATAGAAAAGTGACATGTAGTCCCCCCCCCCCCAAAAAAAAAGGGGGGAAACCAAAAATTATTTACTCTTTCTTGTGGTTTCAGTCAGGTTTTATTTATTTTCTTTTTCAAGCAGTCATTTTCACTACTCAGTCAAATGCAATGAACCTAAAACAGATTAAAAAGTGTTGTCACAGATTGGGGGGGGGGGGTAAAGGTCATGACTCCCATGGTCCCCCCCCCCCTCTCTTTGCATCCACCACTTCATGTATTGCCCAAAAAAATCGAGTTAAAAAAGATATTTACTTTTTCTCAAGATTACGACATTTTTTTAAATTTTTTCAAGCAAATACTCAAAAATTTCCCCACGGTTTGGGGGGGGGGGTCGTGATTCCCCCCTGCCCATTACCTTCCACCTCTCACTCACCTCTGAAAACGACAGCAGTTCCTAAACTTCGGCTTGTTTTCCTCAAGAACCAAAAGAGTCAAAAACTAATTTTTAAAGGTACACAATCATAATATGCATTGTTGCATCAAAATCACATCTCAAGACTAAAGGAAAACTTAAAACTTGAAATCCCTAAGTTTAAAATTAGATTCACTTTTCTATTTCTTTTTAAAGCAGTTCTATTTTTGCTGCTTTGAAATTCAAAACTGAGTTTCGTTTGTGTTTGAACAGTGTGTGTAATGTGGAAAACCTACTGCCCATATTTAAATTAAAGAATTTTAAATTTACTTTGAAAGAAATAATAAACTTTAGTACTCCAATACCTTTAGATTAGAGGAATTTTTACCTTTTTCAGCTTTTTTTGCTTCAGAAATATAAATAAATAAGTAAATAAGATGATAATAATTACAAATAAATAAATAAAAGATATTTCCATTCATCGAGCAGACTCTATACAGAATAAAATTACAGATCTCAATAAACTAAAAGAGCAAAATACGTGTGTGATGATATTTTTATGATGAAGTTCCGTGGCAATAAAAAAAAAAGTCATTATAAAATGAGAGCAGAAACGGCACTAAATTCTTACGACGACAAAACAGCTAAAGGGATCATGAAAGATAAATTATTTTCTTACCATATATATTGTTAAGTATTGCTTGTTTTCCCATCCTTGCAAACACGATTAAAAACATATTTACGATTAAAACGACAGGAAAACACTACCACTTTTTGGAGTTGCAATTAATTTTCGCAAACACGTAGTGAAAAATATGGACCATGAGATTAGAAACCTGTTTTCTCGTGTTTAAAAGTGGAATTTATCAACCAACAACTGGCAGATTTGGAAATGCTATAAATCATTCACTTTTCACAAAAAAGCGGTTTTTCTTCTACTTCTCCAACAATGATATTTTTAACGAATAGAAATTTGTCACCCAACGAAAAAATCACCTCCAATAGAGAAAAATGACGTCTAGCAAATGATGCATATGGGGCAAGTAAGTTACACAAGTTTTAGCGATACGTCAACACCGGTTTAACTAAGTTCTGAAGGGTTAGAAAAAAAGGGCTGACCATAAATGTCACAATTTTTTCTACAGATTGGACCCCCCCCCCCCCCTTTGTGGCAAAGTGCCACAGTTCCCGTTACTACCTCTCATTTTCTTGTCACATGTCACGCCATGTCATGGCCGCCGAGAGCCAAGACGGACTCCTAGTCAGTTTGGTCGCAAGGGCCCCTTCTCACTCAAAACTTATAAAATTTGTACAATTCCGATTACGAGCCGGGTCTCTTAAAGGGCGAGCCCTTAGCTTCCGGCTAGGCTGGCATGGCCTCGCAGCAGCCTTGCGCTATCTTTATCTTTACTAATAATAAAGCTGAAAGTCTGTCTGGATCTCTGTCTGAGTTTCTGTCAGGATCCCTGTGACACGCATAGCGCCTAGATCGTTCGGCCGATTTTCATGAAATTTGGCAGAATTGGTTTGCCTATGTTAATGCTCCACGTTATCATAACGTGGAACCTTAAGATAGGCAAACCAATTGGCGAGAAATTCACCATACATTATTTGTAAATATACAGGCGAACCAAAAGACCTTTTAATTTTCTACTGCGGGCAAAGCTGTGCGGGTACCACTAGTGTTACATAAAGACATTTAAGAAAAGTCGCCAAATTTAACGAGTTTCGGTGAATGATGGTCGTTTTTCACTTTCGTTGCAGATGGATGCAACTGCGGCATACTATTAAGACCTTCTGTCTCGATACCGTTTGCAAGACTGCAAATAATTTTTGTGTCAAAAAATAGCCTCAATATATTCCTTTAATTGCTGCCTATTTACACTATTTTCCTTATCACATTATTCATATAGTTTCCTGGTTAGTATCATTATATTAAACGATTAAACGGTAAAATAGTTTTATCTCCTCTTCATGAGTTTCTCCAAGATTTACAGGACCACCAGTGAGATCCTAATCGTTCGCACTTCAGACACAGGCAGAGGTGCCAATCCTCCCCCCCCCCCCAGTTCAAAGGCGCAGAACCCCCTAAATATTCTTCAACAATCTTTTATTTTTTTAATTTTAGCTGGCTTTTTTTATTTATTTATTTATTCATTTATTTTTAATTATTTTTTATTGTTTTGTTAGAAAAGTTCTGAGCGACGCCAATGACACACACACACATACTAAATAAATAAATGAAATAAAATATAAACAAAATAAAAAACAATTTAAATTGAAAATAAAGCAAAAATAAACTTAAATAAATAAATAACAAGAACTAAAAAATCCCCCCCCCCCAAAAAAAAAAATTTTGGTGGCTCAACTTGCGCTATAATCCCCCCCCCCCCCGTGGGCACCCCTGGACACAGGGCTACACTGAACTTGCATTTTTGAGTGAGGGAGGAAGAGTTCTCAATTTACCGAATGTCCGAATTTTATCAAATGATACGCGCATACACATGTAACCCATATCGAATGAGAAAATACATTATGAACATTTTAAAACGTTCAATATACTGCCTCGAAATTTGACGACTAAAGACATTTTTGGGAGATCACAGTGACCTCCCGTGACTTATAATCGGGGCGCTCCTGATTAGACAGATTCTCTCTCACTATTAAAGATTTGAGACGAGGTACATAACTTAATTATCTTGATTGCGGGATCGAGATATTCCTTTTCCCCTCAGCAAAAAGCTAGTCTTTAACACAGATCAAAAATAAACTAGACGGAGCATTGAGGTTACAATTAGGCTGTCAGCATGAAAGAGTTTCTGACCGCCACTCTCGTGACTATTTGGCGAGCTGAACAGTGATGCAAGTGGTCTTTCAACAATAATGCTTGTCGGCAAATTTAATTAAGAGGTAATTGAATTTCAATTCAACGTAAGAGAGAGAGAGAGAGAGATGGCGTTTGAAGGCACTAAATACAGAACTGCCAATTAACGCACAGGCTCCAACAGAGGCCGATGGGAGGTCACGGGAGGACATTGTGACCTCCCAAAAGTAAATTATTCAGCAAAATATCTCAGTCCGGTAAAAGTTGGAGTTCTATTCGGCAAAATTTGGAGCTCCATTCGACAAAGTAGCCCCTGGGGCATAGAATGCGCAAGGTTGACTACTCCTAGCGTAGAATGATGTTATGAGGCGGCATTTAAAATGATATCGAAAAATAGGGTGGGTGTGAACTAAAGCTCAAAAATATTTTATTTATTAACCAAGGGAAGAATATTATGCTCAAAACATTTTAATCTCCTGTACATTTCGTTTTTGTAAAGTACAATAACATGCAAAAACGTCTTGCAAATCCTCACTCACGACTAAAAAAAAATCCTACAAATCCTAACACTTTCATGTGTTAGAATTTGAAGGTTTTTTTTTTTTTTTTTTTTGAGCAATCAAGAATACTGCATTTTGATCGCAATTCAACCTCAGACAGGGTGAGGAGTAAACTATTGTCTTTAAGATTGGTCCCAGGGGTGCCCACAAGGGGGAGGGGGGTTATGGTGCAAGTTGCGCCATCAATTTTTTTTGGGGGGGGGATTTTTTCCCCAGAAGTTTTGCTTTTCTTTAGAACATGATATTCTTGATTTTTGGAAGGAAAAAGTATTTAAACTTATTCAACAAGAAATAGATCCACAAATAATACTTTTTTCACGTACTCTTTCCAAATTTTCAATGAAGGGAACATCAAAGACGGGATGGAGTTGGTGTCCGTTTCAAAGCTGGATCAGACGAATTGCTTTCTTTTTAATTTAGTATAAATTTCCTGGAAATAGCACAATTCTGCATGATGAATACGTGTAACAGTGATGAGAGGGAGAAAGATCAAAAATGACTAAAATAAAAAGTTTTTTCCACTCCTTTATCTATTGTTTTGAATAATTTTGACCACTATGCTCTAGTAAAGTCAGACCAAACAACGTAAGTAGAAGCACAAATTTATAAATTACAGCAGACACGTGTTTCGGCGTTACAGGGAACGCCTTTTTCAATGCAAAAATAATGAGCTTATGGATGAAAAGACATCCGACAAAAGCCAAGAGCAGATAAGCATGCAGCTTAAAAGATAAAAACAGCGGATTAGCCAAACACCAATGACAAAGTTATAAACCTTTCAGGAACCAATAGGAATGCAAGCAAAGGTCAGGAGCTTTCACTTAGGTACGAACCCAGAAAGAAAGAATTCAATTGGACAAGGATTAAGCCGAAGCTTAAACAAAAAGAAAAGAAATTGTCAGAAACCGTGAACCGCAAGAAAGGAAAAGCAGAATGGAAAACCATGAAAAAAGATAAACAGAAACAAAAAATATTCGAAAAAAGGAAAAATAAAGATAAATAGAAGAAAATTGGGGGGGGGGGGTGTCAATCAAGACAAAAAGGCGAAAATAAACAAAGAAAGATAGATAAAAATGAGTGGGGAAAAAAAAAAAAAAAAAAGGGGGGGGGGGAATGGGGAAAGGGGGGACAGTATTAAAGATATGGGAGCCAAATGTTAGAAAAATATGGAACTGCACTAAGATCGTTAACTAAGTTAGAACTGTTCCTCAAAATATGAAAGGATTCCCAAAAGTCAAGATCTGATGAATTGGGGCATTTTTGGATAATCTGAAAAGAGGTAAAATCAAAAGAGTGATTCGAATCCCAACAATGTTGAGCAATACTAGACTTATTTAATTGTTGTTTTTTCACATACTTATTTATCTCACTATGCTCTAGTCTTTCATTGATACATTTGCACCTTGAAAATCCTTAAGAACTAATTTTGAAGTTTGCGAATAACATATTTTTAATCCCCCCAATGGTTAATTACTATATTTTCTTCATAAACTAGCTTAAGTTTATGTAGAATTTTTCATTTTACTTTACTCCCATCTTCTCTACCATTTTTAAACTGATTGTTTCAATTTATCATGAGATGATTTTTATTAAGAATCTCAGTGATGTTGGTTTTCGTTGATGGAAGCAAAACAGGCTGTTCTTAAAGTGTTTTAATTATTTTTCGTAAATCATTTTTACTTTCTTCAATATCTGATATGTATAGAAGGATATTTGATTAGTTAAAATTCTAGAGTTCTGATTTTCGATGTGTGCTGAATAGCTGAATCAATTTTTAAGCATTTCCGAAAAATATCTGTCACAGGATATCTGTGTGTGATCCATCTGTTTTGGTTATGCTACTTCAATTTTGGAAAACTTCCAGGAGAGCGCCCGCACTGTAACGCCCGAATAACATCCTCTTTATCATCAAGAGTCACCAAAAACTGCGTTTCTAGAACTGCAGTTTTGAAAAATTTATAGGAGAGAGCCCCTAATTCCCCCCTATCTCGTTAACACAATCAAGGACTATCCTAGAATTGCGTTTTTGGAGTATGAATTTCGAAAAACTGCCGGATGAAAGGCACCGAAATTCACCTTCCATTAACATAATCAAGATCTATCAAAACTGCATTTTACAAGTTCGAAAATTTAAGTGGAGCGCCCCTTTCCCTTCCCCCACTCTCGTCAACATTATTAAAGATCGTGTTAAATTTGATTTTAAAGGCTTCAATTTCGAGAAAATTCCGGAAGAGCTTCAGAAAACTCTTTTTCTTAACGTCACAAAGGTCGGCTACAATTGCAATTTAAGAGGTTCAATTTCAGAAAACTGCCTGTCCCCTAATCATAGATAGCCTAAAACTAGTAAAACTAGTAGCGTTTTTAAGACTTTAATCGCGAAAATTTTCCGGGGGACAGCCCCCGAATCCCTCCCCCGTACCACAGATAGTTTAAAACTTTGTTTTTAAAGCTGCAATTTTGAAAACTTATCAGAAGAGAACAACCAAACCCGTCCCCTCTCCCTAACACAACGGTAGACTGTCTACAATTGCATTTTTGAAGTTTCAATATTGAAAAATTACCGAGAAGGGGCCACCGAACCTTTTATCCCTCTAGCATCACCAAAGATCGTGTAAAACTGTGGTTTTAAAACTACAGTTTCGAAAATTACCCCGGACCCCCTAGCTAAGTGACTGTTATATTTCTGTTTCAAGGTTCATATTGTATACATCTCGTAATGACTCCATCCCAAACCAAAAAGTTGAATCCACTCTCCCTGTAATTATTCATACGTTTGAAAAACAAATAAAAAATAACGTGTAGCAAAACTCAGGGGTCTCCTAAACTTGTTTACTCAAGGTTCACGTTATAAATTTTGGGAAGGCGAGGCGGAACAATCCAACATTTTTTCAATTCAAATGGTATTAGTCAGCGTTCCCCCCCCCCACTTATGAATTTGACTGGAAATTAAACACTCTAAAAACTGTTATGTTTAACCCGATTCGAAAGTGGCAAATTTTTTGGGGGGAGGGGGGAATTTTGCCATTGAGCTTGGGGGCGGGGGATGGGCACCCCTGGTTGGTCCAATCAATTACCTGACTTAAAACCCAATAATCTTTCAGCCACCTGACTCCTTTTCAGTTATTTGGAAATCTAATGCACCAGATAACCATGGTTTTTTGGATTAAAACTCATTAGAAATTTAACGCAGTTTGTCCACATAAAAAACTTAAAATTCTGTCAATAATTTCAAAGGTTTTTAAAAATTTAAATACTTTTCAAACTTTAGCACAAGAAAAAAAAAACATTAGTTTTCCTCCCACTTCATTATAGCGAAGGTGAACTTATGTCTACATCTTTTCATCATAAAACCAGCCAAGAACACAATAAAACGCAGAAAAATTGCGAAATTTCGATCCATTGAAGCACTAAGCTAAGAAATGAGAAATAAGATTTTTTTTAATTAATTCAATGGCATACAGAAATGTTACAGAGAACTCATCATGCTTTAAACAGCATAACTAAAATTAATAAGACCGAAGTCATCGCCTGGTGAGATCTTGTCTTAAAAATTGAACAGGGCTTCGAATCAAAATTTTATTTTCATTCCGGGTCATCTAAAAAATATGTATATCTGTTTGGTTCCGGTTTTCGTTCTGCCGAAAAAAATACATAAATAAATAAAGAAAAAAAAAACGGTTTTCAGTTCTCGGATCATCTCCAAATGAATCATTTTATTTTATGCATATTCTTATTTGTACTAAAAATATAATTATATCATAAATGTGGCAGTGTACATTAGGGTGGGCCGAAAAAACTTTTTTTGGAAATCTGTTTTTGGATAGTGCGGAAAAGTTGCTATATGGGCCCGTTATTACCCATAAAAAAATTTCGCTGAATTTGTTTAATATTTAGCCGGCGCTATTTGACCTTGAAAAACTGAAAAAAAGGGCAAAAATGCACTTTTTTCAAAAAAAAGGGGGGGGGGGAGGTCGAAAATAAAAGTTTGAAGCTAGTTTCAGCAAACATTAGAAGTATCTGTCAGTGAATTAGTTGAAATCTTCAAAGTTTTTGTACATTTCGTAGAATATTTAGCTACGCTCCTTTAAGACTGAAACATTGGAAAAATGAAAAAAAAAAAGTAGTTTCGAAATAAGTAAGTACTGAAATATTACGCAATACGTTACTTAGAAAAAACAGTGAAAATTCAATCAGTTTTATGCGACATTTGAACGCCAATTTTAAAAAATGCACACACTCAAATAAAAAAATACTTACAAAAGATGCTAATTTTTTAATCTTCGGTTCCAATTGTTTCTCCTGGATAATAAACGGCGCTCAACTACTTCTATTATTCCTAAGATTATTTTATAACTATTTTATATATATATTTGACAAATAGAGCCCTTGAGTATTAAAAAAATGTGAATCCTCTGAAGTCCTTTAAACTGGTTAATGAATTGAATTCAAATATTCTTCTTTTTCTTAAGCCATTTCTTCCTCTCGACTTTATGACCCACTTAAGATATAAAAACCACCGACAAGAAATGCTATAATTCTACACCTCCACAGCTGGGAATTAAGCAATTAAAGGGGTCCTCTCTTGTGTCCAATGTCCACAATGAGTTGCCACTGAGTCATCTTATACTGGAATTGGACGGTTGCACAAAGTGGCCATATTCATATTCTGGAGCTATCGAACAACTTCTTAGAGATTGTGAAAAAAATCCGGTGATCAAATTTGATAAAATTGACTGCAATCTTCTGGTTTTGGACATGGAAGATATAAAAAAATTAAGAACTGAACAACAATATTTGTATAGTATTTGTCTTGCCGTAAAAGATGGTAGTTGTCCTTCAAACGTGGCTGACAGTAGCCCAGGCAAATTCAGTCAGTCATGCGCGATGGCTGACAACTACAAACCGTTTGTTACGCTTGTATATAGACACTCCAACTCCATCAGAAAACCTTACAATGCTTGTAAAGTATGTAATTTTAGTTTATGCTCCAATGTGGTTTGAAATAAAAATGAAATCGAACTGCCAGTACCGCGCCCAACATTTTTGGAAAATGATTTCTCTTGCAAGGCAGTTTCCAGACAACGTTAAGGAGATAATTTTCAAAGTTCTCTCAAGTAATTCATATTTCGCTCATCCTGAACAGCTACTGTTGACAATGTTGTTTGACTCAAGAAAATACATTCTGGAATTAGCTGTTAGGCGCATTCTGAACTCTAGAAATAAGAAGACGAAGAGCTCGGATGGTGTACGATTTTTTGAGCGTCCTAAACTCAATTTTGAAGCCGTTGATTATGTTGATTTAGTTGATTGGGCAAACTGTGTTGTAACAGAACCACCTCTTACAATGCATCTAAAAGACCAACAATTGAAAGAAATGTGCAAAGAACATTCTACAGAGTTTACTTTCGAGAAATTTCCCTGTCACACGCAAGCTGTGAAACTTTGTGTGAAACTAATAACCGAAGCTGCAATAAACGTTCGTGGTGAAACTGCACGAGATGGATACATTCGTGCTAAACTTCAAGCTAGGAAAGAACTTCCATCATTTGATAACAAGGGACAATATTATTCCAAAAAATAATATTCATTATGCATGAGGTGTTATAAATAAAATTTGAAGATTTCTTTTTTAAAATTTTATTATCTATATATATGTAGTTCTCGAAAATGTATGATACTATTGCGTGATAATAATTACTATGATTAATCGCGCTATTTAATTAATTAGTCTATGATTTAATTTTGAAAAATAACTTTCACATTGGTTTTTAAAGAAATTCAATATTTTTTCATTTTTCTCCAATTTTTGATGTCGGAAAGGAGCGGTTAAATGCTCATTAAAATCAATGAAACATTTTATGGGCTCGAACTGGCTCATTATATAACATTTTCGGTGCATTCCAGCAAAATATTTGGAATTTAGTTTTTTAAAAAAAATTTCGACAAAAATTCATTTTTCTCTTTTTTTTCGGTTTTTCAGTGTCAAATAGCGCCGGCTGGATATTTTTTAATATCCAAGAAATTTTTTGTGAGTGCTAACTAGCTCATTACGCAACTTTTGCGCGCTATCCAAAAATTGATTTCGAAAAAAAATTTTTTTCGACTTATTTCGGCCCCCCCTAGTGTACATGTAATGATGATAACTACGTGATGTAAGTCAAATTGGAAAACACTGATGAGCTTGGCTTTAGTGACAAAATGACTGAAGATGTATCGAACCGAATAAACCGATACTTTTTTTCGGTTCAGATCCTGTTTTCGGTCCGACCAAAATAACTTTTTTTTTTTCGGTTTTCGGTTCAGTTCCGGTTCAAAGCCCTGATCGTGATTCCTCTGAGGGACCAGAAATAACCCCACAACGGAGCAAATTAAACAAAAATTCTAATTTCTTTTTCTTTTCAAATCCGAAAGAAGGCATGTCAATGGTGATTATTTCCATGGCATTAACTACTTGGTTGGTAACCATCATTGGCGCACACAGGGACACAGGAATTTTGCAAGGGGAGGGTCCAGAGTTAAAAGTCCCATTTTCATATACTTCCCCAATATGCCGTCAGATATATTCAATTGATTTTATAGATTCTCGAGAACAAAAAACACTAAAAAATAAATTATTGAATGAATAAATAGCACTAATTAATAAAAAAATATTAATAACAGGCACTAAATTAAATCACCAAAAAGCACAAGAATTGATGCATTTACTTTACATTCTTATTATTCAAAAATGAAAACAGCGAAGCAAATTCAGTTATAAGAAGCACCAAGTCTAAAGATCAAGAAAAATATCATTTTAATCTGTAAGTGTAAAATTAAAAACCTGATTATTACTGACTATTCATTTACAGACACCAGTCTGTCTCTTACAAAATATGGTAGAATAAAATCTAGTTTTCTAGTTCGTTTTTCTATCTATAAGTTCCTCAGTGTGATGGTGGTGATGGTGACATTGCTTGAATTCAATAGAGTGCCAGAACATCCATTAAACGTTCATTATACATACTGTCCAACCACGGATTGCATGGAATTTTCAAACGTCCAGATAAGACAAATCTATGTGAATAAGGGGGAAAAGTAAAAATTTGATGCGCGTATTCCGCTCATTTGAAGGAGACTCTGCTTCGCAAAAGCTGACATCGGTAAAAAAAATAATAGATTTGCCCATTTCTGGCTGTAAACGGATGTTTGTCCTGAAGTGGATCCGTGGTCAGACAGTAGTTCTCCTTAAGTATGTTTTTAGCTTTCTCAAATTCGAGAAAGATCTCTCGTTTGTGCAGTTCGTTATAAGAGAGCTGCACATTTAAAAAAAAATCTTTCAACAAGAGGATTTTAATTTTACACTCATAAGAACTGAAATTGTTGTTAACTTAGTTAGGAATTATTTTACGTATAAAATACATGGAATCATAATCAATCGAGAGAAAAAAAAGAAAAAAAGGCAAGAGCTATGGGAGGGGTCCGGAACCCCTGGACCCCCCTCCCTTGTGTGCGCCACTGGTAATCTATATATATAAAAATGGAGTTTGGTAAATTTGTTCCCTAAGATCTCAGAAACTACCCGGCGGATTTGGCTGAAACTTTCACCGTTTCTTCAGTTTGGTACTGGGAAGGTTTATAGACCAGTTCGAAAAAAACTCGATTGATAGTTCCCTTTTTATTCCAATTTTAGTCCCAATTTTCGCATAAATGCCCCAATATGGGGGTGGAAAAAAACGTGCACATATTAACATTATATGTCCATCGAAAGCGCCAATTTTTCTGCTGAAGATAGCATCTGTTCGAAGTTTCTAAGTTGTATAAAAAACGAGTTATGAGCTTTTTTGTTCCCTGTTCGAAGGCTTTCATCAACCCAAGTCATTATTTAGTGTGTCATCTCAACTCCCAAGAATTGTTGTATTGTTGAATATTTTTGCGTTTCGTCTGACTTTTTGAGGCTTTCTCAAGTCAAATCTTAAAGTAACGTTTTTCCATAAGATTGACTAAAAATAAATGGATTTGGCTGATCATTTTACTTTTAAACGGAACTTATGCAGTTAATGGTTTATTATTATTATTTATGCTGATTGGACACTTGCTCACTATATCCAACCAACCAGCAGAAATATCGCCAGAATTTTTTCAGAAAGATTTCAGTAGCATTTGGCAGTTTTTTCCACTGTCGTTGTTTTTGAGCCCAAAGACTACGTAATAATGTATTTCAGCTTTCATCATATAAACAAAATATCGCCAATCAAAGATACTTGAAAAAAAAATACTGTGTAAAATAATTCAACAACTAAATTAGGCAAATCCATAAACCGCACAAAAATTTCCATTAATTTTCCTTTTTGCACGATTTCAAACAATCGCCAAATTTTACTACTTATTTTGGAAACATTTCGGATGACACCGTTTAGCGCCATTTTATTTTGACCAAAAGTATCTCAGCATCTGGCAACAATATTTCTATAATGAAAATTAGTAAGGAGGGGGAGTATTATCAAAAGTGTCCCAAAATGATTCTAGCAAATTTGGTAAGATTTTATACCGCACCAAGTGCCCACAAAAATTGAAATTTCCCAAAATGACTAAAGCAAGTGTAAGGGCAACACGGGCGGCTACATTTTTTAAAACAGTTTCGTACATCAATAGCCATACAGAGAAGGTTTTAGATTTAAAAAAAAAATACTAACAGATAAATCTTTTTAAACATGTAAAGTTTAATTTCATATTTCGGAAATTCTTCAAATTTGTATATGCTTAAATGTCGTGCTTTCGTTTCTAATTGAATACTATTTTGTTCTTTATACTTATTGCTATTTTAGTTTAATGAGTAAGGAAGAAGCTCGATTTTTAATCACGTCAAAAAGGTTTGTTTTAAATTATTTCGCTTAAAACAGAAAACAAGGGCAAGTAACGATTGTTTCTCATAATTATTACTGACCCAGGCAACGCCGGGTATTTTTGCTAGTCATTACTAACGAAGCAAAAAAGCTCTGCATTTAATTCAGATTTATTTTACTACTAGCGCGGTACCCGCACGGCTATTCTCGTAGTAGAAAATTAAAAGTTCATTTGGTTCACCTGTATATTTACAAATAATGGATGGTGAATTCCTCGCCAATATGCTATGTTAATTTACCCGTCCATCTTATGGTAATTCGCTCGGTAAAATGCTCTTAAAGTTGGAATAGAGAAAGAGCAAAAACGAATTTTTGAAAAATCGCTTCGAGGTGCTCACTTCTATGCTAAAAACTAATTTTGTGCCAAATTTCAAGAAAATCGTCAGAACGGTCTAGGCGCTATGCGCGTAACAGACAGAGATCCAAACTTTCAGCTTCATTATTAGTAAAGATAGAGTAGTGATTCATAACTAAATTTTCCTTTGCCAGATCTACAACTTGTCAAGCCGGGAAAAAAAACTTGAAACTGCCACCCTTACCCATATTCCTTCAAGTTTTTTTATGTCGATTTTCAATGAAAACCACCCCTAGAAATCGGGTGACTTTGCAGCCACTCAGAAGTTGCTTCCTCAGCTTACTCCCCCAAAACCCGGAACAGAAAATTTTCATTAAGGATGATGAGTTACGTCGTAACTTTTATTTAGAAAAATCAGTATGGACGTAAAGAACAATGAGTAAAAAACTCGCTCTAAACTAACTACGAAACAATATCTGAAAATATTATCCTTTTCTTAAAATTTTAACTGATTTAACCGAGGGTAAAGAAGTCAGTATTAGAACTTCAACTCATGGAGTAACACACCAAATAAATAAATAAATAAAACACACAAACAAAGTCTCAAGTTTCTTAGTTTTATCTGCTTCTTACTAAACCGGATTAATCAAATCGATTAAACCGGTAAGAAAGCCTATTTTCATTTGAAAATTTGAGTCATGATTGTAGGCTAGCTTCAATAGAAAAAAATTCGGCTTAATATAAAACATGCTTTGCTTCCATTTAAATCACAAATAACAATCCAAACCACAGTGAAAGAGACATTCTCATTTCAATCACGAACCATGATTTAATGTGAAGCTAGAAAGTCATTTGTGCAATACGAAGTTAAAAAAAAAACATTTCATTCAAAAAATGAACAATTAATTTAACGCGCCACTGGTCGCGCAATCTAAACAAACTATGTCCGCTTTGAATAAGACACAACAAAATTCGATTTAGCAATTACAGTCAGAATTTCCTTACTCAACAAATTAGAAAAGTTCGAAGCAATGGTTACTGCAAGACTTTATAAGTAGGGGAATGTGGAGAAAAATAAAATAGCGGGGAAAAGTGAAATGGTGAAATATATTCTATGCTTTTAGAGCCAGCTATCTGGTAATATTTTTACGATGTAGTAACACATGTAATCTATTACAGTCAAGAAAAAGTACCTCTGACAAGCATAGAATATGATACAGTGAGACCTGTGTAAGTTGACCACTTGCGGTCAACTACTTTAGTGGTCAACTTAAACAAGTGGTCAACTTACAAAGGTTGATTTATATGATAAGGGCTGATTCCGTGCCTGAAAAAAGAGGTCAACTTAGACAGGTGGTCAACTTACAAGGGTAGTCAACTTCACAGATTTTACTGTAATACAAGCAATTTTTAAAAATTGATACTCATATTGTAATATTTTGTAGCAAGTCGAAAATCATTTTTGTAAGTTCTTGTAATTAACTTTTGAAACATTGAGACCTTTTAATATCCGGTGCATATTTGGATAATATTAAGTTATTAAGATTATCTTATGTATTTTGTACAATTAGACAAGTACATACTAGGCAAAGTAGATGAAGGAAAGTGAAATAATTAATTTCGTTTAATTATTCAATCATTCATTAAATCTCTTGCATATTCTTTATTAAATACTTTATTAAAATAGCCTAATTTAATAACTCACTTATTTATTCATTCATTCACTCTTTTAATCGCCCATTAATTTGACCTCAAACATTAATTTATTAATTAATTTAATTATTCGTTTATTTTTCAGTATCTTTTCATTTGTTCATTCAACCTTTTATTTACTATTTTTTTTATCAAAAAGAAAATATTTCATTTCAAAAATATTTCATTTTTCACTTTGCCCCATCAAAAAATAATGAAAATTTTTACCTTTTTTTTTTTTTTTTTTTTTTTGAACGCGAAAATTTACTGCCAAAAATTTAAAAAATACCATTTTAATGCAGGTTTTTAAAATACAACGTTTTTTCTTTAATTTTCAAAAAAAAATCTCCAATTTGTTCATTTTGAAAAAGGTCAGTTATTCAAGGATGCCTATTCCCCCCTCCCAAGTTCAATGGCGCAAATTCCCCCCCCCCCAATTGTTCTCAACTCCATTTCCCTTTTTATTTATTATTTTTAGCTCACTTTTTGAATTTTATTTTTTTATTTTTTTAATTAATTTATTTATTTTAATATTTTTTATTCATTTATTTATTTATATTTAATTATTATTATTATTTTATTAGAAAAGTTCTGCCTTTTAATAACATACATACACACATACGCATACACACAAACAAAATAAATAAATGAACGAAAAAATATATATGAAATCTCCCCCCAAAAACTTTGATGGCACAACTTGTGCCACAATTCCCCCTGTGGGCACCCCTGCAGTCATCTTAACTTTTCTCCACATTCCCCTACTTGCTCTGTAAAAATAACTGAGAAAAGAAACTTAATATTACTAAAGTGCGAGTTGTAGCATACGTGGAACAAAGATTATGTTTTATTCTAAACCTAGTCTAATTTCATTGAGAAGGATTAACCCTGATTCAAACATTTACTGTGTGTGATGATTTTGGCCATAACTTTCCATTTAGAATAATGAATCATGACGAACTTTCATTTTGACTGATGGGTCTTCATTTAAAGAACAACGTCATGAAAACATACCCTAAACCAACTGAAAAGTACTTAGCTTTGAGCGAGCAGAAACTTCAACATACCAAGATTACATAGTCTAAAAATTGTTATAAAACTAGCTCAAGACAAAGTGCAACAGGATGCAATTTAACACAGCCTACATCATCAACATGATTAAAGCTTCAACAAGCACCATAAGCATCAAAAGCAAACTTAAACTGGTCAAGCATCGCAGCTCAATCGAACAAATCTTAGAAGATATCCCATTGAAAAATTCCTCCCCATCAACATCATCCGCAAGAATTATCAGTTAAATGATAATGAATGAGTCTCGTTTCCGAAAAGTTCCCTCTTTCTGGCAACTTGTCTGAGCCGCAATAATTACCCAAAACACTCGATCGTTTTCCACCTGAATTATGTTTCTTTATTTCCGAAGCAATGATTATTCATGTGGATGACTTTTCGGGGAATCGTTTCAAACTTACAAATCCATCCATCAAGTCTTTCGAGCATAAGTTGGGAGTTCCATCGTGACTTCGGTTGATCTATCTGCATTCCAGGGTTGAACTGTCAAGATATCATTTCTTGTTAACATGCGAAGCCAACTTTGAACTGTCCCGCTTTATACACAACGGTTGGACGATTCTGTCGGCGACCTCCCCTCTACTTAGACATACTTGGGTTCACCAGAAGATGTTACTTCATGGCTTAATCAAAGTTTCCTGTGGATGAGCTTTGAGCCCAGATTAAGTTGCACGTGTAAGACGATACAATCAAAGATCACGTGAATTTTGCTTTGGGTGAAAAACTAACTCTAAAATTAATTCTAAACAGCGTGAGAAAAGTACAGAGTATCTATAATTAAACGACCCTACTTTGAAGTTGTCTAGTAGCGAACCTATTGCTAAAAAAATAATGAAATTTTGTGTAGAACATAATGGAGGGATGAGAATAAAAAAAAATAGTTCAAAATTTTGCCACCAGAGGTTGCTTTTTACGGAAATTTTGAAATTTTTACTTCTTTTTACAAAAAGGAGGTACTGTATTCGCGGAAAAATTTTCACCCAAAAATCGGCCATTACTCACACCCAAATGAATGTTGAGTTTTTTTTTTCAACCCGACCACACATGGATATGTGCCTAGGAACGTACAGGCACCCGAAATATCCATTTTGACGATCCCCGAGTTAATTACAACGAGTTTTCTCGTGACGTCTGTATGTACGTATGTATGTGCGTATGTATGTCGCATAACTCAAGAACGGAATGTCCTAGAAATTTGAAATTTGGTACGTAGACTCCTAGTGGGGTCTAGTTGTGCACCTTCTTTTTTGGTTGCATTCAGATGCTCCAAAGGGTTTTTTTTGCCCCTTTTTGGAGGAAATCATTTTTAATTTCGATGTAAACTCAAGTGGTGTTATAATTTGGCGGACACTTGGCGATATATCGCCAGTCTTTTGGTCGCCAGAAAATGACATTAAATTGGGGTAAAAGGAAGTCATGTGATGCACACATCAGCTCGTTTCATTTAATTCACTCAAACAAACTCCCATCCTTTTATTATGTTGTGCACAGCATTTCTTTAATTTCTGAACAATAGTTTCGCCGTTAGACAACTTTGAAGTAGGATTATTTCATCATGGACACCTTGTTCGTATACAGAAACTTATTTGAAAAGGTTACCACAAACTGTCGTTCAATAAACGATTCCTTTAAAGTGACATGGTGCGAGTTCTATTAGGGGGACCGGCAAGTAATGTCGTTTTTTCAATCAAATAAATTGAAGTTTTTATTTTTGATCAATAACGGAATTTCCCCCGTTACCAACTTTTGACACGTCATGAACAAATAGTTCCTTACATGTATAGTACGTAAACTACTGTAAAAGGATTGGCAATAATATTAAACCAAGAGCTGTTCCTGGCGCCACTGTTCGTCGCAGAAAATCGAAAGCATAGGAGAAATCAACATCGCGTCACGGTATCTATTGAAAACCTTCAACAGCAAAAGCTTCGATCATTTTTTCTGTCTCGTTATGCATACATGTGAAAAAAAGAAGGGCTTTCAACGATCCGAAACTTGCCTTATCATCGAACGTTCCTCCGTAAAAATTCAAAAAAGGGTGGAACAAAATAGAATTTTTACAACTTTCCCCTGCCCAAAAACGAATTTTGCAAGAACAGGCAAAAGAGGGGGGGGGGGGGGGGGAGAATCCTGTAGCAGTACTACAGCAAAAACTTACGCTTAAAATAAAATACGATATTTTCCCGATAGGGAATTTTCTCCATCCCGTCCCCCACGCGAGAAAGGGCATCTATCTATACATACGTGAGATCCCTACCAAAAAGAAAACGGAGAATCCTGTCGATGAATTATTTATGTCCTAGCTCCAGGGACTGCTGTCCTAAGCAAGGATACCGCCTTGCTATCGTCTGAGAATGATGAAGAAGGACAGGCAGAGGGATACTGCCTTTACGGCTTGTACGTTACACGTCTTTGCTCCATGCTGTTTCCATTCCAATTCACTTTTACTCCTGTGAGTAGGAGTTGTAGTCCTTATTAATAAGACAAGAGCACCATTTTGAGGAGTTTACTGTTCCTTTGGGGATTTGTTTTGCGTTTTGTGTTCTAGTTACGACGCGTACTTAGGACTCGATCAGCAATATATAAATAGGGTATAAGATTCAATAATGGCTATTTGTTATTTTGTGGGATGCAGACAAACATGAATTATAATCAGAGGAGTAAGATTTACGAAGGCACAGAACGTCTTACATTTTAAAAATTGATGTTCTACTATTGTGATTCGATACCATAGATGTAACAAAATACTGTGCGCCTTTTTATGGTTGATTGAGAGTACAGGAAAGTGATGCCAGTCATTTTAAAGTGTACAGAAGGCGGGGGGAGGGGGCAAGGGAATATAGCCAGTACTTAAAGGAAAGAAACAACAAGATACATACATAGATGTAGAAATTCAGGGTGTTTAAAAAGTCTTGATCTGATCAAGAAAAGTTTTTTAAAAAACAACTTCAGATTTAAATAATTTTTTAATCCTTATCTTCAAATGGAGCGCTCCGAACTAAAATTTTTGGCGGCGGAAATTCTCAATTTGCCGAATGGAACTCCAAAGTTCGCTGAATGACGATAGTTTTGCCGAATAGAACTCCAAATTTTGCCGAATGACAATATTTTTGCCGAACCCCCAGACAAAATTTGCCAAATGGGGAAATTTTCGGAACATCAAAGTGACCTCCCATGGGGCGCCACTGACTGCACCTGACAGTAACATTCTATGCCTAATGTATAAGCAGAATTACGAGTCTTTCAGAAGGAGAAATAAAAAAAACTTTTCATATATATTTTAATTTTTTTTTTTTTTTTTCCATTTCGTTAAGAGCGACGTAATGCTGCGATCCGATTATCTCACAAGCCGAAAAAATCACTTTGATCAGCTGGCGTGAGATGGAAAACTAAAATACGCAGCTTTTTTGGGGAATTCCAGAAATATTTTTCGTATTTAAAAACGAACAATCTTTCGGCTTTGACAAACTCGAAAGTTATTCTGTGTAATCAAGTAGACACGAGCATTTTTTTTGGCTCATAGTCAAAATGTATGCAATTTTTACCTCCTTGTATACATACATATATATATATATATAGAACATATTTACAGATGTGGGTGTGGAAGTGGAATTTATTTTATCTTTAATTTCATAGCTATTGTCTATGCACCAGAAATAACTCGAGTGCATGTATTTATTCTTCAGAAAACTGTAGATTTGCTTTAAAAAAGATTGAAGTTTGATCTTAAAACATTTACCAAAGCTGTTTGTGGTTGAACAAATAAATCTAAACTTGACTTGGGAGTCATGAAAATGAATGGTAAAGACTGATAATTAGAAATGGAGAAATTATGAGCAAACTTCGATTTGCCGAGTTTCTAAAAGCAATAAACTACTTCAAGACAATCTCGGTCTTAAGGTTCGATTTGTTGTAGTCAACGGATGAAGTAAGCTCTTGTATACATGTACTAATATAAAATTGTTTTCATATGATACCGTAGTTATTTGCTGCTTTGTCAATACGAACTATTATGAATTGTTCTTTCGTTTTATTTATATTTTCTAAGTCACGTTTATTCAGTTTTTGATAGTAGTACTCTTTACTATTGAGATTTGCGGTTACGAAAGTTTTGAAATCTATAAAGGATTATTTTAGACCTCCATTCTTGAAAGGTTTCAAAAGGTATAAGACTTGTACATGCTGTGTTTTTAATGAAGTTATCAAGGTTTTCGTTGAATATTTTCACGACTTTACCAAACCTGCAAAAGGCATTTATCCTGAAATTTGTTCCAAAATTCATGAGATATTTAATGTTTGTATTGTTAATGATGCTTAAATTACCTGTGATTATATGTTTGTGATGAGGATCAATAAAACTAACGTAATTATCGTCATTACACATACAAGGAGTATTTTCAGGTATATTTGAAAAAGCTAACTCACGGTAGTTAAAAATCATTTTGCAAAACTGTTTTGGGTATTTGAATGCTGCAATAATATTCTTATTTTGTACAGGAAAAAGATAGTTGAGGTTATTTAAAATTCTACTGAATGGGATATTCTCGAAACTTTTCTGTTGGAAAAGAATAGTAAAATAGATGTTTTCTTTCAAATGCAATTCAGATTTAATACGATAATTGATTAAGTCAAGAATTAAGTCTTTGCATTGTTCATTTAGAAATTTGAATTTCAAGCAACTTCTTTTCAGTTTTTTTTAAAGTAGTGATTTTTAATTTAAATATACTGTTTTTAATTTGACTGACATTGAAAGATAGTGTTTATGTATATACAGCCTGAGTAAAAACTTTAAGGCCAGTATAATTTTCTTTGAAAAAAGTAAAATAAAATAAAAGGGATTTTAATATTATTGTATTATTAATTATTAATGTTCATTGGTAAGAAATATTGCAACAGACAGGATTTGTGAAGCATGCAATAACCAGAAAAGCAGTGGTTTATTCAAAGTTAGCATTTCAGCTTGAGTAAAAACTTTAAGGCCACTAGTATTTTTAAAAAACTGCAAGTATTTATACTGTAATAAATGTAACCTCAGTTAACAAGATTGTGGAAACCCTTCAACTTTCAGTTTTGTGATTAATTTCTTCAAAGTTTTTGGTTTACTTGTGACGATATCGTAAGGTAAAAAGTTAACTGTTCAAGAAAGAGGGCAGATTGAAGCTTTTTCTTCAATAAGAATAAGTAGGCGTACTATTGCGAAAAAATAGGAAGATCGAAGACTGAAGTCAACACTTTTGTTCAATTTAAACACAATTAGGGCAAAAAGAAAACCCGGGAAAACTTAAAGCTTTGTCCTTGCGTCATGGAAGAAGAGTTTGGAAATTATTACATTACCTGAAAAGTACTCAACCAGGAAACTTATTCAGACGATAGGTTTAAATGTTTGTCAAAAACGATATATAACACAATTAGAAGGTGTGGAAATTTTATTAATGCTGCAAAATTGCTTAAAGCTCATTTATTGAAAATGCACAATATAGTGCGTTTCAACATTAGCTAGGAAATCATGACCTGAGATAAACAATGAATACAAATAATTTTTTTTAACGAAAAGAAGTGGAGTTTGGATGGACCAAACGGAAGGAAGTACTATTGGCATGATTTACGAAAAGAAAAAAAAATATTCCACACGCGCCAATTAGATGGAGGCTGTGTCAGAACTTGAGAGTGCTTTGCTTACAATGGTGTGTGATCAGTTGCGTTTGGTTCAGGTAAAATGAACTCACAAGAGTATCAAAATGTTCCCCCAAGTCATCTTTTACCAAATGCTGAATTTATTGCTGGAGCAAATTGAAAATATCAGCAAAACAATGCATCTATCCATCCGATTAACAGTGCAAAAAATAGGCTCCAAGTAAACAATGTTGAAACTTTGAAATGACCAACTAAGTCTCCAGATCTTAACCCAATATAGAACTTATTGGGTGACTTAGCAAGAAGAGTTTATGCAAAGGAGAGACATTTTACTTCATCAATAGAGCTGAAATCTACCATCGAAGATGAATGGTAAAAAATACATCCCGAGTTTTGTCAAAATCTAGTTTCATTCATGAAAACAAGAATATTTGAAGTAATTTGGAGAAATGGCTCCCACACAAGCTTATAAATATTTGAATTTTTGTCCTCATATGCTTTTTTATATGCTGGCCTTAAAGATTTTACTCAGGTTCAAATATTGATCTGTAATATTTTCTGATAATGAAACACTTACAATTAATTTTGTTTGTCTTTTTTACTTGTATTTAAGGTTAATAATTATCACTTATATGACTTTTTGATCCTAAGATTAAGGTGTGTCCAATTCCTCAAAAAAGTGTACTGGACTTAAAGTTTTTACTCAGACTGTATATATACAAAGTAACATTAACATAAACTGTATTTTATTTTAAACCTGGACTATTCAAACGAATTGAATTAATCAAGCTTCAACCACTCAGTTCAACAGGCGCCATAGGCAGCACTTCGATACTGGCAGAGGGTAGACGATAAATTTAATAGCAATATAAAATTTGAACAAGAAAGAAGTAAAATTGAATGAAAATCCATAAATACCCTGGGGCCTTATCAGGGGGTTTCTCCCCAATTGTAAGAAAAAACCTCGAGATGTTTCGTTAGTGTTGCAGGCAAATTGCCTAAAAAAAGCAGCACCAGTACCCCGACATCTCACAAGTCAAGCAAAGGGGATACTGGAAGTCAAAAATATAAGCATGACAGAAATTAATTAATTAGAACATTTTCAAACCGAAAATACGATCATCACAGATATCAATTAGATTTTATATATATACATACATACATACATACATATATATATATATATATATATATATATATATATATATATATATATATATATATATATATATATATATATATATATATATATGTGGGGGGGGGGGTGGATACACTTCCAGCTTTAAGCCGGTAGAGTGGTATAGTGGTTAAGTGTTTGTCCTCTTAAACCCAAAGGCGCAGATTAAATCCTGGCTCTCGTTTGAGGATTTTCGAGGTAATGCAAGAAATCGACCACGTCCGTGTCATATAAATATGCGGTACGTAAAATATCCCTTGAGTATTCGTTTGACTTTGAATATTCTTTGCAAAATTCAAACTCTTAGTGCAGTTTTGCATCAAAAAGAGCCCAGTGGCCTCCATCTGGGGGGGGGGATGACTGAGCCCCACTTCTCGTGGTAATGGCTATCCACCAATAGAGGTACTCCTGGAAAGAGTGGATGCCGCCTATTGGGGATTGCGTTAGGTCCGCAAATGGTAGAAACTAATACATAGCACAAACAACAACAGTGTTTCAACTTGTAACCAGTATTTTTGATTTTCTTCTACGGGTTGTTTTTAATTATTATTTTATTTTTATGTTATTTTGTTTATTTATTTATTTATTTATTTTTGCCAAATAGTTTTCCTTGGTATTTGTAATTTTCTTTAGAAATAGTTTTAAAAAATGAGGGGGACGTGTATTTTATTTTGTAATTATCTCGAATTAAAAAATTCAACTAAATCTGAGTTTCTTAGTGATAGAAGATTATTCATTTGTCATTGACATAGTATAGTGATTCCCACTTAAATAAGCACGCTATTGGCGCATTCAGTTACAGTAAAACCTGTAAAGCGACCACCCTTGTAAGTTGACCACCTGTCTAAGTTTACCGCCTTTTTCAGACACGGAATCAGCGTTTATCGTATAAATTAACCTCTGTAAGTTGACCACCTGTTTAAGTGGACCACTAAAGTATTCCACCGCAAGTGGTCAACTTACACAGGTTTCACTGTATTCAATTTGGAACCACGGTGTCAGAAAAACTTAATCAATCATATACCAAAATCATCATTTTTTAGGTTAGTGTATCAGTTTTTTTTTTTTTTTGCCAATTATTGTGTGCACAGCTTTTGCATTTTTTTTTTCATGAACAATTTAAAAACAAAGAAAAATTAACCCATGAACATTTTGTTTATTTGTTTATTTATTTATTGCTACTACATCGATTCAAAAAAAAAAAAAAGAAAAAGAAAAAATAAGAAGAAGAAGTAAACAACTAAATCAGAGTTTCTGAGTCGAGGTTATTCATTTGGAATAAGTATAATATTGTGATTTCCAAATAAAGAGGCACTCTCGTGGTACATTCAGTGATTCCATTAGGAATCACAGGGTCAGGAAAGGTCAACCGTTTATTTACCAAAAGGATCAATTTTTAATCTTATCATCCAATAAATAGTTCACGCAAAGCTAACCCCGCAGCATTGGGAAGGCAACGCAGATCCTTATCACTGCATTACGACGCTGCCAAGTTAAGTTTGCCCCAACTATGGTTTTTTTTTACTTGTTTTTTCGCCAATAAGTGTTTGTTTAGTTTTCCTATTTTCTTCATAAACAATTTTTAAAAAAAAGAAAACCCACAAGTAAGTATGTGTGTGAGAGAGTGTTTTTAATTCCGAATCCAAAAACTCAACTAAATCCGAGTTTTAGAGTGACAGAGGGTTCAATTACTCAGGGGTGCACACTCCCTAAGAAAAAGGGCGCACCCCCCAAAAGTGAAAATATTCCTTAAAACATGCCCCCCCCCCTAAAAATTTCAATGGCACAGTCCGCACTACGACTCTACCTAGGTGGGCTCCCCTGAATTACTCATTTGGCTTAATACCGGGATTCCCACTTAAAGATGAACTCTGGAGGCATATGATTCCAGCCACAGGTCAGAAGAGGTCAGCCGTTTATCTCTTAAAAGGTTCATTTTTTAAATCCAATGCACCCCCCCCCCCCCAAAAAAAAAAAAAAAAAAAAACAGCTTAAAATGCATATTTAGCATTAAACTGCAGAATCCTCTTCATATATAAATGAAATCTATCCACCACCAATGAAAACATGGATGAAAATGCACTCCTTTGCAAAACACGTTTTCACCGTCGCTTTGAAGAAACTTGATGCTTTACTTCTTAAACGGAGAGATCATTTTGTAATATTAAATGTGATTTGACTCACATTTCACTACAAATTCAATTTTCATACAAAAAATAGTAATTTATATCTTTACCAGAATAATTAGTTTTTTTGCGTTTAGCACTGGAAACGATTTAGAGACGATCCTGTGGAATGTTTTTCAACTGCGACATCACTGCAAGGTAAATAACCTGTTATAATTAACTTAACAATTTTTTAAAAGAAAAAATTGTTATGTATTCAAAAAGCGGCTTGGAAATAGTTATTTTCCTGATTGCAATCTATACCCTTTCGCCGTTTTCAAATAGCATTCTTATCTAAATACACTCCTAAAACTTATTATTTAGTTGAAATTTTTGTAAACACCTTCTTTTCCACTTTGGAGTAAAAGAATTTTCAGATTGTCAATCAATATTAAACTTCTTTAATTTCTAGTTCTTTTTTACTCATTTGGCAAAAGAATTTCGTTTGTTAAACAATTTTTTTCCCTCGAAAACGGGCGATTTCAAGTAGTAACGGTGCAAAATGTTTTCCATGTTTAAAATAAATGAATAGTGGAGACAAGTCCGATTTGTAAGACACATCGTCGAAATGTGTTCGTTGTAGTGGGCTTACTGTTACAGTTATCAAACTAAGCAGCTAGTATAGCCAATAGCTGAAGATAAGTTCGTTCATAAAGTTTAATGCATTACTAAACAAAACTTTCATTTTTAAACATAGTATTCTTAAAACATACTAAACGAAAGAACTAAATACAAATTAATTGCACGTAATCTAGCATACAACATGTGGCTGTAAACAAGGACGGATCCAGAAATTTTTCAAGTAGGGGGCCGTTGATTTTTTAATTTACCTCCTATTACGCATCTGGTTTGTTCAGGGTTGGAAATAAATACAATATAGAGAGTTAGTCCAGGAGGTGCCGAACTTTTTCAGTTGAAAGGGGTACTCTAAAATTTCGTTTTAGAGTTTGAACTTCGTATAATTCCGGGGGGATGTTTTGAAACTCCCTTCCTCTAACATCATCGAAGTTTGTCTAAAATTGCGCTTTTTGGATTCATCAGTTTCGAAAAATTACCCGATTAAAGTCACTGAACCCATCATTTCCGAGATACCAAAAATCACGTCTTTAAGACTTAAGTTTTGCAAATTGCCTGAAGCGTCTACAGTCTCCTCTTTCTAACATCGCCAAAGATCGTCTGAAATTGTCTTTTTGAAACTTCAATTCCAAAAATATTTCAGGAGGGTGATTCAAACCATATTCCTTTCCTTAACGTCATCAAAGAGGGCTTAACTTGCATTTTACAGGACTTCAATTCAGAAAAAATTGTCGGTGCAGGGTCGCTCAAGGTAGGGGCGATCGCCCCCAACGCCCCTTCCTTAAATCCGTCCTTGGCTGTAAATTGCACCAAACATCTCAAAAAATGACGAGAATTTCAAAAATATTGACACATAACCACAAAATTGAGAAAATCATTGTATTTTTTTTCTTTTTCATTTTATTTTTTTAAATATTCACACCTTTGAAATTCTTCTACCCCCCCCCCTTAAGGTTGAGAACTGCTACCCATAGGAACATTTTAGAAAGTTAATTTACCGCTATTGAAATAACTATGTAATGTATTTACTCAAAATGGAGCAATTTAGCACGAAAGTTTAGTGTTTACCGTTGTAGAAAACATATTACGTGGGAAAATGTTTCTGATCATTTTGTCGAACAACAGTCAAAAATCGGAAAAATTTCCTCGATTTTAGTTCGTTCTAAACTTTTAAACACTAAAAAAAAAATACTGATACATAATTTTAAATTTTCTGATCAATAACTAAAGAAACTGCAATAAAAAATCGTTAACAGATATACAAAGTAAAACAAATAATTATCATCTAAAAAATTTGACACTTAAAAAAAAAATAATAATTTCTAGTTTTAGATTGGAAAATAAAATAAATAAATGAACCATAAAAAGGGGGGAGCGCAACCCCCCTTGCCCTCCTCCCCGGAATCGCCGCCGCTGAACCCACATTATCATCTTTGTCTAATTTCAGTAATATTTGAAATAAAGCTTTGAAAAATCTAATTAAAAAGTAGAAAATCGCCCGTCAAGGTATGACGGGTGAAAATTGCTTCTACATTTGAACGAAGCAATTGCCTGTGATACTTAAAATTTTAACCCTAACTCCAGTGGATTAACCCTAAACTCCAGTAGATAGCGTTAATTTTCAACCGCTTTCCGTTTCTTCACTCCCCTGAAATGACAGTCTTACCAGTAAAACTGCTAAGTTACCGGATCGAGTTCAGTCTTGTCAAAATAAAGCCTTTCCCTGCATGTTAAACATTACCAAAACATATTATCGAATTATCATGCCGTGGCTCGAGTTTCATTGTTGAAACACGCGGGTTACTGGACCATCGGCTATAATTTATATGAGGATGAAACTTGCCATAAGGGTTCACGGGGAAAAATGGCTAATACATTATAATGATAATAATTAAATGAAACAATAGTTCGAATCAGAATTCATAAATACACAAAACCATAATGTAGAACCTTGATTAATGTACAAAATTTTGCTAATTGAGCAGGCTTTTTTAGACTTTGAAGTTGAAGAGTTGACTAGTAAAAACTTCGAGCTTGCTCACTCGAAGATCTAGTCCATTGTTTTCAAGGGCAAAACATTTGATGGGACGACTTATAGCTCACAGGCATCGTGAATTGAACTCGTGATCAATCATGTAAACTAGACATGGAAATAAATATAATATTCTTCTAAAAATAAAAATACGCATGTCTGGAAGAAGATATATGTGCCAAAACGTAAATAATACCTTTTCTTACAAAGCTTCATCAGAAAGGTATTGTCCGTTTTTCAGAAGGCACTTGACTCCTCCCTCGTTACGTGGCATCCGATGATTCTATTTCGCTGTTTTCCGCAGAAGGTTTACTCGGATCATAGCATTTTGTTGTAAAAGCAGCAATTTTTAAAATGTAAGAATAACTAAAATGACGTCAGACAAGTGAATTAAGTGATGTAAAGGACGCTAAGGGCGTTAAGTTAAGGATGTCTGGTTTTGTCTCCTTTAGAAGCGCGTGGAATGCCTACCGATCACCTCCCCCCCCCCCCCCGCGCGTAAAATGGAATTATGCGTTCGAGGAGGCGTGGCGAAGTGCCTTCTCGTAAAAATCGGACAATAGCTATCTTTTTAAATGGTGAGTTTTCGGAATAAAAGAGCTAGTTGTAAGTTTAATAACGAAAATTTGACGTTACAATCAGGTATTAAAAGCCTAATAGCCACGGGTATCGCTTCGTACATTGTGAATATTGTTCAGTAGAATCTCGTTTATCTGACTCCCGTTTATCCGAATCAAATTTATAGTTTTAAAATTTTTACATTCACTTAAATAATACGGTCGAACTCGCTTATAACGAGCCTTAGTTTAACGAAAACCCAGATTTAGCGAAGAAGTCAGAAATACTTGGTTCTATAGGAACATAACTCGTTTTAACGAGCAAACCCCGCTTATAGCGAGCAATGTTTTTGTGATTCGTAAAATTTCTATTGACTTCAACTCAGCTCATCTTTTTTTGATAAACTTTCTTTAACATTCCAAAGTCAACCAAAGTTAGTGATAAATCATAAATCCTGAGAACAAACGATGCACTTTTTTTTTTAACTCTGTGAAGAAACATGTTAAAATTATATATATGTGTGTATATGTGTATTCCTCAAAAACAATGACATAAGAAATATACATTCAGATAACACAAAGTTACCAATTTATTTGATACTGTACAGAGATTAAAAAGAAACGAAACAGTAACTATGATGTATTTTTATGGCTTTTTTTTACGAACTGGCTTTTTACGAGCACCCAGTTATAACGAGCTAATATCGTGATTCCTTCGAGTGCGTTATAAGAGAGTTCGACTGTAGTTCTAAATTACGATAATAAAAACGGAATTATAAATGTGCCAAATATTCGCTCTTTATTTTAATTAAATATGCAACTATTGCATAGATCGTGCAATAAATTATAGTCATCTAATAAACAACATGACGTATTTGGAGTGTTATTCCGATACCACTAAGGCCCCTATATATACGAGCCGACGCATCAGCTTAAGATTAGCCATTTTGGATCGGAGCGCGTGTTTGAGTGGTTGTCTTTCTGGCTATTTATCGCGTTTGGTGATTGTTCACTGTGAGCACACGTGAATTGTTTATTAAATAAAATATTATTTTCGGCACATTTGGCGCAATCCGAAACTTTGCTGTAATAACCCTAACAGTGAAATTATGAAAAATCTGATCCAAAATGGCTAAACTTAAGCTGATGCGTATGCCTATCTATACAGCAGCTCTAGATACCACTGCAGCTGAAGTATAAATGATCAAATGTTTGCCAGAAACAATCTTAAGTAATTTTGTTACAAAACATCGTATTTTTCTGCAATAAAAGATAAGTCTGCTTATTTACGAATGTGTTTTACTTATTACCCACCAGATTACCCGGATTATCTTTTATCAGGATTGGTCCCAGGTACTCCGGATAAACGAATTTTACTGAATTAGCACTATTAGCAGTTTTAAGAAAATAATTTTATGAAATCTGTATAATATTACAACTAAAATTATTTCAACATTACAGATGAAGAAGTAGATCGCCTTTGCTTCTTACTGCCTCAATTCTAAAAATTGAAACCTTCAACTTTTTAAAATCAAAATGTACAAATTTAGGCTATACCTGTCTTATATATGTACTATTATATAAATGAGGAGTAATTTATGAAAAACTAACCTATCCACTTTTTATTTAAAAACTCATTTTAAGACATTTTATAAATCTTTCAGATGATCTTGATCGAATCACTCACTCTAAAGAAGTCCAAACGGTTCAAATCGTAGTTTATTTAAGGGTAAAGTTTGACTTTTTGATCAAAAAGTAACAAATCCGTCCTCTATACTTTTAATTTTGATCAAAACGGGACATATCCTGAATACTATCCTGTAATACGAAAGATTTTTAATTCAAAAGGACACACGTCTAAATCTTCAAATTTTAATCCACTAATTTTAGGTTCAAGTACTTCGATGAGAGAATAAAAGAAGGGGAAATATTAGAGTTTTGGTGAAATTTAGTTCTTAAAATTTAGGTTTTCATTCAAAAGGTCACATATCAAAAATTAAGATGGCAATATTTTCTTATTTGTTTAATACAAACATTTCTTACTCTGGGTAATAATTTGCTGTGGTTTTGTGCTCAATAGTGTACCCAGAAAAAAATGATAAAACAATTTTGCATTTACCATAATTCGTTTTTTTTTTTCAGCGCCTGAAAATTTTCGGAAAATGGATGCGTTCCCTTTTGATAAATTAGTTCTAAAAACTGAAACATTTTTGCTTTCGCCAAGCTTCGCTGATTTACAAGAATCACTTTAAAAGATACAAAACAAATTACAACTTGAAATTTTTACCGACAAGATAATTTTAAGATCTTAAAACTCGAATGGGAATTGCGAAGATTCCCTCGCAAAACCGCAAAGATTACGTCGCAATTGAAGATCAACGATGCATTTCGTTGAACTTAGTACGAAAAAATTCAAAAATTACAATATCTTTTTACACCTCAAAAATTTTTTCGCTTCTTACCTTTGTTGGAACAAATGTCATCCTTACTCATCAAGAAACATCGTAGTTTTATGCCTGAAATATATTTGAAAATATTATTCCTAAAAAAGCACGCTTTTTACTGAACACGTTTTTCTACTTGCATACAAGTGAAGTGCAGTTTTTGGCAATACAATGACGCACTTGGCAAACTTTTCTCTCGCCAAACAGACTGTACTGTTTGGAACAGTTTTCGTGAAAATCTTTTTTTCAAACGCCGGAAACTATTTTTCATCAAACTCTTTTTTTAGTGATAGACTTCAGGATCAGTTTACCGCTGCCCGTTAACAATCATTGAGATTATCGAGGTAAGTGTTAGATTATAACGATTTAGAATGATTAAAGTAAACGTATATGAAGGACGAAATTGCAAATCCGAATTTTGCTCCATCTATGTCGTCGTATAGAAGTTTGACTTCATGCTGATTAGATGCGGTGGAACATTGGTGGACGTGTTTTCTAAATTAGTTAAAAGACATGATAAGACATAGTTATTGAATCTTGTTGACTCTATACCTATAAGAAAGGCTGCTGTGAGGTCAAAGCCAGAGTCGACCCAACAACTTATTAAATGCTTTTTGGAACAATTACACACATTAATTATCTTCTTTGCTCAAAAAAAAAAAAAAAAAAACTGTTGTTAAAAACAACTGTTTTGTTTAAAAACTGTGTTGTTAAAAACAAATTGTTTATTCATTTCGTTTACCCCAGGAGAATTAACATGGACTCCAATTTCTGATAACTTGTGTATATGTATATATTTTTTAATTTATAAAATTAAATAGTCTTCAGAACATATCGCACAACGGCAAGGAAAGTGATACAACTCAATACTTAGGAAAAACGTAATAGTTACCTATTCATTAAAAATTTGATTTTAATGTTCTTTCTTGCCATGAAATTCGCACTAGGTTAACTTACATCGCACTAGGTGCGTGATGGCGCAAAAACAATATGCCAATAGTGACAAATCATTAAAATCTCAAAAGAAACATTTTCGAACTAGAGCATTATTAGTTCTGTACCTCAGAGCCAGAGGAACGTACAGTGGCTCCCAAAAGTCTTCGTACACCTACGACTTTCAACGAAATAGGCCCCAATCCATTGGTTAGAATTAATATTTCGGAATAGGTATTTAATTATAAGATCTATGATCAATTTTTAACAAAACTACATGAAAAGTTTTTAAAAAATACTAAAACTTAATTTTTTAAAAATCAAAAATCAAAAAGTGCCGGAAATTTTATCTCACAAAAGTCTTCGTACACTTTATAAAATGTCTATATATTGTTGAATAATCAAACTTTTGATTAAGTTATTAATTAGTAGAGTATCATACAGTAATCATAACACCTTTTAAACGTCTGGGAATAGATTTCATTCTTTTTCTTTCTTTTTTTGGGGTAATTTCTGAGTAAGTGTTCAACCACACTTCGAGTCTTACTGTTTCTAGCTCTATTTTCGTTTTAAAGCCCTATTTTCGTAATGTAGCCTCCAGATATCTCTAAATACGTTACATTAAGTTAAAATCTGGAGATTGAGGTGGTATTTTCTAAATTTTAGGACAATTTTCGAGGCACTAGACGCAAACGTTGAAAACCGTGTGCTTCTTATCGTTACCTTGATAAAAAACAAAGTTGTTTCCAATAACCAAATTTTTGGCTAAAAGTTGAAAATTGGTTTTTAAAATATTTAAAGGAACAGCATGATTCATTATTTCATCAAAAAATTACAAACTACCAAGTCCTGATGCTGATATGCACCCTCACACTAGAACACCTCCACCGTCCTGATTAACTGATCCAAATAAGTTCTTAAGTTTAAGTTCCTATTTTTTTCTTCTACTTACAGTTATACAACAATTTAACCAAAAATGTTAAATTTATTTTCGTGTGTTAGTAAGACGTGATTCTAAAACGTTTTTAGCTTATTTATCATTGATTTTGCGACGAAAAGCGTAAGCTATCTGTTTTTCGCACGACCAAGAAAATTTCTGCGGGAAGAGGTCCCATTTAATCCAGCTAATCAGAGAACTTGGCGGACAATTTTAGGTGAAAATTAAATGTAAAATGTTTCATTTAACTTTGCAGAAACTTTTACAGCGCTCAAATGTGTATTTTTCATAAATTTTTTAACTTGAAATATCCGATCACGTTTTGTCAACTTTGCCGGTTGATCTTTTCTTACCTTGTTTTCGGTCCGATTCCTTTCTTTAAAGCATTTTATCAAGCACTTTACTATACAAACAAATAAATTAAGTAATTTAGAGACATTTCAAACCAATTTACTACTACTGTGGGAAAAAATTCAAATTTTGGATGGTGTTTGCGGTTTTTTACGAATACAGCCATTTTACAGTAATAGGCACAATATTAAGGAACAAATAAACAAAAAATTAAAGCCAAATGACTAATAAGGGTCAACACAATGCAAAAATATTAATAAAACGGCATATGATAATTTTAATCATGAATTTATTTGAAAATATTTGAGTGTACGATGACTTTTGTGGCGTGTTATTTCTCTGTCTCTTCGTTTTCTGACCCATTTCAAAAAGAAGATCCGTTAATTTTTGAAAAAACCAATGGATTGTATTTAGAATGACATAGGAATGATGTGAAAAAATATTGGACTTCATATTCGAATTCAGTTTCGAGTTATTTCGGTTTTACTAAAAAATTTCAAAGTGTACGAACACTTTTGGGAGCCACTGTAAGTCACATTATGATAACTTTGTAGTAGAGAGGAAAAACTTTTTTGTGGCCCATGCGAAGGATGGAACGCACGCTCTTTTAACCCTAGTAAAAAATTGAAAAGGGATTTTTTTTTTTTCGAGAATTAACGCTCGCGTGGCTCGATACGGAGTTGGCTTCTACGCATACAATGTACTAATAAACAGAAAATCGCAACTTACGTCCTTCTATAGTTCTGAGGTACAGAGTTTAGGCAACAAAACCTAATCGGTAAATATCACATTATAATATTTTGGCGCGTATTGCAATATTTGAGACTAAATCACCTAAAATTACTATTGCGTAAAACTTTGATTTTCATGTTAAAGCAGTCTGAATTTCATCTAAAATGTAAGAAGAAAAGAAATGCAGAAACACTGAGCTCCTGTGAGCTCCCGTGTAAAAGCCCTGGTTATAGTCACGTTTACGTATAGCTCTTTTTATTAATAGCAATGGTTAGATAATTTAATTTAAACATTAAGCCATCATATAAATTGAATGCTTACATTCAGGCATACGTGTTCGAGTATGCACACTCGCATGCGCAGGGGTGCCCCCATGCCGCAGAATGCGGCATTGGAATTTTTAGGGAGGTGTTTTGACTGGTATTTTTTCCTTTTGGGAGGGGTCTCTCACTCTTGGGGGGGGGGGGTCTTTATGGTATTGCGAGGGTGCCCCTTGTTCTTTGGTGGATAGGCATTAGGGTGGGTCGAAAAACACTTTTTTTTTCGAATCAATTTCTAATAGTGCGGGAAATTTGCGCATTGGCATCCTAATAACGGAAAAAATAATTAAAAAAAATTATAAATTGTTTTTGAAATCGCGAAAGAGCCCTCAAATTGAGTAAAAATAGAAAAAAACCTGCAATTTTTAAAGACGTATATTTATTTCAAGAAATAAATTACTTCAATTTTAATAGTATAAAAAATACATTTTGTAATTACCGAAATGCATAGAAAAAACTTGGGAGCACATTGTCAATCTTTTGAGTTTTCGCAGAAAGCCTTAAAATACCATTTTTACAGTAAAAGTTATATTATTTGAAAAATTCTTAAGCTGGACCTAAAGCTATAAAAATATACTATTAAACATCCGTTTTAATGTTTTACATACATTCCTCTGGTTTTGAAATGACTCGGGACACACAACGTGCATGCGCGTCACTTCAAATTTGCCGGGGGGGGGGGGGCAGGAGGGTCAAAGGGTTCAAATTCAACGGAAGTTTCAACGAAAACAGAAAAAATCACGCCCTACTAAATGTTAATACATTTATTTCTCAAAACAGTGGTGGGAGGGGGGCAATGAACCACCCCCTGACCCTCTAAATGACGAGCCTAATCAAGTGGCGGTGGCAGCAAGTCGAGTCCCACTCAACACCTCACCCAATCAATCAACCAATTTGTATGTGATTCATTATGCTGAAAGTTCTTAAAATTCTGAATTCGTATTAAATGTTCTTGATCTGATTGTTATTTAATATAAAAACCTTCTTAGTTTTCACGCATGCGACGTTTTCCTTCGGCTTTAGTCACAAGTTTTTCTCGTCTCGCTACCGATTGAGTGTGCTATCAAATATTCTAGTTATGGCAGGGCTTTTGCTTTCAATGAATATTAAATATCCATTTTAATGCTTTACTTATTTTTCCATTATGTAAAAATGACTCAAAACTCTCCATGTAGAAGAAGCAGCAAATCGAGTTCTCTCTGTCTCCCCCCACCCCCACCCACCCTATCCAAATTACGTGTGATTTTTCTGTTGAAGTTCTTTAAATTCTGACTTAGAATCCATTTTTTTTTATCAAAGATCTTGATCTGATTGTTGTCTACTTAATAAAACCATCTGGATTTTCATGCCCGCAAACTTTTCCACCAGTCTCTGTCACAAGTTTTACACATCTCTCTACTGATTAAGTATGGTACGGAAATTTCACCTTTTCGTTGAAATTTTCCTACCCCGAGCACAGAAAAATTTCAACAAGTCATATAGAATAGCTGCTAAGAATCCCAGGCCCCTCAGTTATTCCCAATGGTGAACTGTGCTAACTGGGTGTTAGGACTTTGTTTCCCAAATTAGTTCAACAAGCGTAATGCAGATGCTGGAAAAATTATAGTTCTGACCTACGTTCCTATTTGGTTTGATATTAAGATACATTACAACCATGAAAGACGGTCCGGAGCATATGCTAAAGGTCATTCAAACAACAAGACATTCACCGAATTAACATTAAATGAAATCCTTGATCTCGTCAGTCATAGAAACTTGTTCTTTTGTCATCTATCGAATATGATGTGCTGATGATAATTGACTAACGACTACACACAGCAAATTCGAGAATTAGGCTACAGGAGAATGCTGGAAGTCTGAAATGAGCCGCCCGTAATACGTCATGTTAGATTCTTCAAGCTTTCATCAATTTTCAAGCTACAGATTATCATGAACTTATTGATCGACTTAGTGTAAGCTGATTGATACCACTACCAAGTTGCCTATTATGGCAACAGAAGACTTGGAACTTCATTGAAAGTCAAAGTAATGCCATAACTTGAATATTTGATACCACACTCAATCGGTAGAGAGATATGTAAAACTTGTGACAGAGGCTGCAAGAAACTGTTGCAGGCATGAAAACCTAGAAGGTTTTCATGGTAAATAACAATCAGATCAAGAACATTTGATACGAAGTCGGAATTTAAAGAACTTCAGCATAATGAATCACACCCAAATTGGTTGGTTTATTGGATAGGGTGGTGAGTTGGACTCGACTTGTTGCCACCTGATTAGGCTCGTCATTTATGGGGTCAGGGGTGGTCCATTGCGCCCCAACCCGGCTGTGAGAAATAAATGTATCTACATATGGGTGGGAGTGGTTTTTGCTGTTTTCTGTTTAAACTTCCAATTGCACCCTTTGACCCCCACCCCCTTCCCCTTGGAAAAATTTGAAATAACGGTCCTGCACATGGTGAAAACCGAGTCATTTCAGCACACGAGAAATGTGCGTAAAACATTAAAACGGATGTTTAATTCGCAACTCCAGCGATCGAATACGCTACCTTGCGGTGATTTACAAAATTAAAAAAAGTAAAACATCGCGTTCCACATGTGTCTGTTTCCAAACATAGGCAGTTTGTTATGAGTATTTATTAACGCATTCGATGTGTCTTAGATTGCTTTCAGCTACAGAAATTGTTTCGTCCCGCAGTGGTATTCTCGATCTTCTCAAAATAATGTCAGTTTTCCTTATTTCCTTCTAAAAAATGAGTTGATTGTTAAATGGTGAAAGCGTATACACAAGAAAACTCTGGATTAACAAACTTGAATAACGTTATACCAGGTAAAATTTTTTATTGTTTTGTGTGAATTTGTAAGAATATGGTTTTTTTTTTAATTTTAAATTTATTTAACTAACCCTATTTTACAGCAGCATTTAGGTTGGAATGGACAGCATGCAAAATATTTTCTTGAATATATTATCGTAGAACGAAATGAAAAATGTTTAACGAGAAAGAATTTACTTGATTGCTTGCATTCTCAGCTGAAAGGTTTCGCCAAATTTGTTTAGGGTTATAGTTTTAGTATTGTGCGAGCAAAGAACCCTTGGCGAGATTTCGCATGTCAGTTAAACCATTTTTATTTTTTTATCATGAGTGGAATAAAATGGTAGAAAGATTACAGAATTCGATAAGTAAAGAGAAATAATGGTAGATCAAATTAAAAGGAATACTACCACCATATATCCGTGAGAATTTTGTTGATGATATGCATAGCATGACATAATTAAATCATGACTCAGAAATTAGAAACATACGAAACAGAAAAATTTTAAATTAACCGGTTCGACATTTTGAGAAAAATAACTCAGCTACAAATACGAAACAATTAGCGCTAGCCAGGAAGGCAAAGAAGTATCATCTTCTTTTGATAATAATTCATAATGTTATATAACTAAATTATCTAGCATTAATTGTTATTCTTGTCGGGCCACAATTATTATTTAACTTTATCAAGAACTGAAAAATATCAAACAAAGCATTGTGGTAATGGCTGCTTAGAACTACGAACTACGTAATTTGCATTAAGTTTCGACGTTTAGTAATCCTTCTTGAATTCTCATTTCTTTCTATGTGGGCCAGAATATCCACAAGACTTTGAAATTAAATAAAAAAGAATAAAGCGAAAAAATCATGCATAAGAACAAAATTTACTAGGCTTATGAGCATTTTCTACGTTACGGCATGCGTTTGTTTTACCTTTTTCATCCGTCATTAGACAGTGGCTGCAGTGCCCCCTATAGTTTGTTGAAGTTGCGAATAGTAAATTTTTATAGCTTTATGTCAGCTTAAGAACTTTTGAAATAACATAACTTTTGCTTTAGAAATGGTATTTTCAGACTTTCTGCGCAAGCTCAAAAGATCGACAATGTGCCCCCAAGTTTTTTCTATACATTTCGGCAACCACAAAATGTATTTTTTATGCTATTAAAATTGCAGTAATTTATTTTTTGAAAAAAATATGCGCCTTTAAAAATTAGCGGTTTTTTTTTTTTGTTTTTCTATTTTTACTCAACTTGAGGGCTCTTGCGCAATTTCAAAAATAATTTAATTTTTTAAATTATTTTTCCCGTTATTAGGCTGCCAATGCGCAAGTTTTTCGCGCTATTAGAAATTGATTAGAAAAACAATGTGTTTTTCGACCCACCGTAATGGCACCACTGCGCGAGCGTGTATAAATATATACGTGCAAAAAGAGAGTTCAAAACATGGTGCACATATCCTTTATTACCTAAAGGTACCACAGGAAATTGGGGGTAACGGAATAAATGACAATCAGCTTGCACGCAATCCGAAAATAAAAGCGCAATAATAATATGTGTTTTTCTTTTTTTGTCATCATGGCTTTCCCAGTATCGTTTTCAGTTAAAAATAGTTTGTGCAACTTCTATCAAATTATGGTTTAGCAGTACAGATGACTGTTGAAAAAGCAATTTTGTTCAAGCATTTTACTTTTTATTTTATAAATCACAATGAATCCTAGATTCTGAATCAAATGGTAACTAACAACAGTTGAGCTGGCCTGATATTTAAGAGGTTCTGGAGAGCGCAAATGCTCCTAGATTTGAGAAATATTTGCTTTGTATGTATGTTGATGTGATTTGTTGTTTTTCGATAAAATATACATAAAAATTCTTTGACTCCTCCCCCCTCTAAATTTATTAAAATTAAACGCTAAGGAGTAGAAGATAGCAGACAGAACAATTTATGTGATTCTAATTTATATAACTACTTCGCTTTGTAAATGAGTGTCCCCAAGTTGAAGGCGGCCGACGAAAATAAGTAACAAATACCTCTCTAAATTTAAATCTTTTACCAAGTACACGATTCAGAGTAAAGGATAAATTGCAAAACAGATGAAAGTGGCGTGATTTAAATGTGCAAACAAAGCCCTGGAAAGACCACTAGAAATGAAAACTAAAAATGTCAAAAATTATTACTCTTTGTATAGTTTTCGGCGTGATTTAAGTTTCAAGAATCGGTTCTTCTCGACGAAGTATAAGAATGATATTTATGACACAATACATGAAAAAAAAAATAAAAAAAAATATATATATATATATATATATATATATATATATATATATATATATATATATATATATATATATATATATATATATATATATATATATATATATATATATATATATATATATATATATGTTTTTTTTTTTTTTTTTTGCTTAATTTCTTCTTCTGATTTTATTTTGTAGATTGTTAGGAGTTGAAAGTTTGGGTAAGGTCAATGAAAATGCCAACGAACATAATAAAGAACGGTTAAACCTGAATTATTATCGTCTGATACAAAAAAACTGTTTGGAAGGAATTAAAAACTTGTTTTATGGTTTTAGAGGAATATCTGTAATAAATTACGAGTCGGTCAGAATGTGCGTCCAGGTTAAATTAGTTTCTAAGCTGAACCCTTTTTTTCTCTCGTTTCTTGCTTTTTTGATGTGACACTGCTTTACTATTACGACTCACAAACTGGAATTCATGTGTTACATTCAGTCTTTTCAGCTAACTTTTGGATTATATATAGATGAGATGAGGGTATTGTGGAACAATATTTGCATTTCTTCAAATGTTATAACTGGTTTTTTGGGGAAAAAAACCTAAATCTCTATACAGTCGAATTCCGGCTTACGCGAGGGATACGTTCCAAGACCCCTCACGTAAGTCGAAATTTCGCGTTGTGGGAAAGGGTATGTGTAAATGTTTTATAAACATACTTTTTTTTTGGACACTTATTAACACTATCTCAAACTGTTTTGAACAATACCTTAATTATACAGTACCGTTTATATACAAAAAGAACTGAATTTTTATTTGTATTTTTAAAAAAGTTGTTTTAATCAACATAAAATACTGTTACGATGCACGAAATCAGTGATTAACGGGCAAAAGAGACATAAAATAAACCAGTACGGTACGCACAGTATGTAGTAATAATAAAATGATGAACTATAATAATAATGTGCAGTAGAACCAGTAATGATACTTGTAACTTTAAAAAACGAAGATATTGATGATTTATGCGTGAGATCAAATCGTTATTCTAATATATTGTAACGGATTCGGTGAGACTTCCAACTTTCTTGAAAGGAAGACACAGTTCTTGATAAAAACACAGGAAATTTATTTACACTATGTACAGGAAATATCGTCAACAACTGCTAAATTATTCATCAGCAATTAAGCAATTATCACACAACACCGTAAACTCAACGTTTACACACGTATTTACTTCCAAATACGAAAACAACACAGCGAAATGCCTCGCAATAAACAGAGCAAAAATGCTCTCAGTTCGAAATCTCAATCGAAACTCACCCCCCTCTTTATCCAGCAGGACGCTTTTATAAACATCGAAGAATTTTCCACAACATTCTTTCTGCTTCCAGAAATGCGTAGACCGTTATCAAATTTTATCAATGAAAAGAAAAGGGAATCGGGGGTCGTATACTTTAGCGGAATGAAAAGGGGTTGTATATTCATTACGGGAAACTATTTACAGGTTACGTTACTACAATAATTACTATTTACAGAACTTGTAACATTGCCCCCTTCCCAAGGACTGCACGTCCCGGGCAGTACAATCCCCAGAAAGGGTGCAAACACAAGTCTATCACAAGTTCACAAATACACACATTAATTAATAACTAACAGATACAGAAAACAAAATAATAACAAGAAATATTACTAAACATTAAAAGCAAAAATAATCTACAACTTTTATGTTATCAACCATGGTTGTTTACGTAATACTCATGAACTATGGCCATAGTATGGGGCTAACCGATCATAATGTACAACCCTAGGTTTTGCATTAGGTGATTTTTGGATCCTCACTACGACGTCATTTAGTCGGTTAAGGACTTTGTAGGGTCCATTCCAATGCGACTGCAATTTGGGTGACAGACCTTTCCGTCGGATGGGATTCCATAACCAAACCTTGTCGCCTTCGTTGAATTCATGTCCAGTAGACCTTGTGTCGTATCGGGTCTTCATCTTCTCCGCCGCGATGTTGATTCGCTCTCGTGCGAAGTTATGAACGTCTTCCAACCGGGCCTGGAGATCCTGGATGTACTCCTCAGGCGATGCAGGCGCATCCGGAGGACGACCGAAGACGAGATCACAAGGTAGCCGAACCTCTCGTCCGAAGAGCATCTGAGATGGGGCATATCCGGTAGTCTCGTGGACAGCACTGCGATAGGCCAGCAGGAAGAAAGGTAGCTTCTTGTCCCAATCCTGTTGATTTCTGGAGACCATAAGTGAGAGATTATTCAGGATTGTGCGGTTAAATCTCTCCACCATGCCGTTCGATTGTGGGTGTAGTGGTGTTGTCCTAGTTTTCTCAATTCCGAAAATTTGACATAGGCCCTTAAACACAGCAGAGATGAAATTCCTCCCTTGATCGGAATGAATCTGCAAAGGTGTTCCGTATCTCGAGATCCAATGTTGGACTAGAGTCTCTGCTACGGTGGTAGCCTCTTGATCTGGAATGGGATATGCTTCCGGCCATTTGGTGAAGTAGTCGATGGAAACAAGAATGTATTTGTTCCCATCAGCAGTTCTTGGTAGAGGACCCAGGATGTCGATCCCGATTCGTTCGAAAGGAGCTCCAACGTTGTACAGATGTAGCTTCCCTCTGCTTCTTTTCTTCGGTCCTTTACGAGCAGAACAGGCGTCACAAGAATGGCACCACTTCTCCACGTCATCCTTCGCCTTGCTCCAGAAGAAGCGCTCCCGAACTTTATTGAGGGTTTTCAAGACACCAAAATGTCCTCCAGTCGCACTACTATGTATTTCTTTCAGAACATCTGAAATCCTTGATCGGGGAAGTAGTAACTGCCACCTAGACGTTTTGCCGTCATCAGATTCCCATTTTCGGTACAGTACGCCGTTCCGTAAATGGAGTGAGTTCCATAAAGCCCAGTATCTTTTTGTTGCAGGGCTGAAGATAGAAACGTCCTGCCAGCTAGGGCGCCGACTGTCACTTTCCATGAACTCCAAAATTGGTTTTATGTCGGGGTCTTCAAGTTGATCTTTTCGAACTTGGTCGTCACTCCATGGATCAGGTTCTGCTGATGTTGGAGTCACTGTCACCTGAAAGGCGGTAGGGCTAGTCGCTCCATACTGTTTCTCGATTCGGGAACAATAGTGGCAGTTCTCAGGACAGGGTCTCCTTGATAAAGCGTCAGCATTACCGTGAGATAACCCTTTTCGATGCTTGATCTCCATGTCATATTCCAGGAGCCGCTGTATCCACCTGGCTATCTGACCTTCCGGACTTTTGAAGTTCAAAAGCGAAGTTAATGAGGCATGATCTGTCCGAAGCAGAAATTTTCGGCCGTAGACGTAATGATGGAAGTGTTCTACAGCTTTCACTATGGCCAGTAACTCCTTTCTGGTGACGCAGTAATTTCGCTCCGACTTTGATAAGCATTTGCTCCAGTAAGCGATGACGTGTTCATTGCCGTCAATTTCTTGGGATAAAACAGCTCCGATGCCCTCGTGGCTCGCATCAGTGTCTAGGATGAAGGATTTTTCAAGCTGAGGATAGGCATTGATGTTAAAGCCTCCTTCAGTCGTAGAAATGCATCTTCGCATTCTTAAGACATTAAAACTTTTGCTTGCTCTCCGTCAGCTTATGCAAAGGTCGTGCAATGTTGGAAAAACCCTTTACAAACTTCCTGTAGTACGTGCAGAGCCCCAGGAAACTTCGCAGCTGATGGATGTTTTCGGGACGACTCCAACTCCTGACTGCAGATACCTTTTCTGGATCGGTTTGTACACCCTCAGAAGAGATGATGTGACCAAGATAGTTCACTTCCCGGCGGAACAAATTACATTTGGACGGGCTTAACTTCAGATTGGCTTCCTTAAGCTTTTGCAGCACCTTCCTAAGATTTGCCAGATGTTCTTCGAAACTGCGTCCCACGATGATGATATCGTCTAAGTAGACCAGACAGGATTCGTAGGAAAGTCCTCTTAACACTGTCTCCATAAGACGCTCGAACGTAGCTGGTGCATTGCAGAGGCCGAAGGGCATCACTTTAAACTGCCATAAGCCTTGTCCAGTTGTAAACGCTGTCTTCTCTTGGTCATCAGGGTGTATCTCAACCTGCCAGTAGCCGCTCTTCAAGTCCAGGGTCGAAAACCACTTGTGTCCGGAAAGAGTGTCTAAGGTGCCGTCTATCCGTGGAAGAGGGTAACTGTCTTTCTTGGTGATTTCATTCAGTCGTCGGTAATCGACACAAAATCTGGTGGAGCCATCTTTCTTTCGGACCAAGACGATGGGAGAGGCCCAAGGACTGGATGACGGTTCGATTACATCATTCTCCTTCATCTCTTTCAGGAGGGTCTCAACCTCTTCCTTCTTGGTGAACGGTAGTCGTCTTGGATGCTGTTTAATAGGGGGGTGTTCTCCAGTGTAGATCCTATGCTGCGTTAAATTCGTCCGGCCCACATCCTCCGATGTAGATGAAAACAGATGCTTGAAGTCGTCCACCAATTGTTCCGCAGCAGTTCTTTGATCTTTCGTTAATGGTGCACTCCCAATTAACTTCGATGTCAAGGACTCAGAAGACATAGTCTCGGGGGAATTGATTCTTCTAATGATACAGTTTACTGGAGTACAAGTTGCTAACACTTCACCTTTCCGGATATTCCTTGGCCTTTTACTCACGTTGGCGACTCTCACAGGAATTACATCCTTGGAAAGGTCCACAAGCGTGGATGCTACCAGCACTCCTTTTAGGTTATTGCTTAGGTTAGGGTATTCAATGAGTCCAAATCGAAAACTGTTGCTTTCTTCAAGGGAGCCAGGTATTAATGATTCTGACCTTGAGGGAATCGATAAATCAGTTTGGGCTATTATTTGATGAGCGGATTTTACATCACTTTCTGCAGGGAAAACGGCTATGTCTTCTCTCATCGAGTGCAGCTCATTAGTCTTGAAGTCGAGAGTGAAGTCATATTTCTTCAAAAAGTCCAATCCGAGAATGAAGGGGTCCGTGATATTAGCGACGAATGCCGTATGATGGTAGGTGGCATTCCCAAACACTATTTCCAAGTCCACTTTACCGTCAATCTCGATCTTGTCACCTGTCACAGTCTGGAGACTTACGCGTGGCGATGTCCACAGCAGTTTCAATCCAAATTCACGAGCCACATCTGTCCTAATGATTGTCACATTGGCTCCAGTGTCGACAATCAGTCTGCAGGGGCTCCCATTTACATGTGCGTAAATGAAAAGTCCATCACTGCCACTACTAGAAGAAGAAATCTGCAGAGCTCTGGTTGTGGTGATTTCCTTCCCTCGCGTAGCTTGGCGAGCCGGACAACTCCTTCGCAGGTGTCCTTCACTACCGCATTTCCAGCACTTCTGCTCTTGTTTCTTTTGGGCTGTTATGCTGCTCAGATGTCTTGTCAAGTCACCGAGTTGTCTCTCAAGTTCAGCGAGGTGGGACGACCTGGAATCAGACTCATCAGCTTCCTGAGTCCGGATTAGATGGCGATCCACACGGGTTGCTTCTTGGGCGGCCTCGTATCTCATCGCATACACAACAGCAGAATTCAGGTCTTTGACATCCGCCATCCGTAGAGCTTTCTGGATTTCCGGATCTCGAACCCCGTCGATGTAGTAGTTGAGTGCCAGGTTGTCTCGAACATCCGCAGGACAGTCGCAAAAAGCAAGATGAGACAATCTCTCGATGTCCGCCGCAAGCTATTGCAGGGTTTCCCCGGTTTTCTGGAAACGGGACTTCAACTGCAGTCGGCTGAAATATTTCTGGCACTTCTCCCCGAAGCGAAGCTCCAACGCAGACGTGAGGGGGGCGAAATCCAGGCGCTGGCCGTCCGGAAGGGTCTGAAGAATGTCCGCTGCGTCACCTCTCAGGGATGCTGCAAGATGGCAGGCCTTGGTAGCAGAGTCCCATCCGTTCGCTTCCGCCACTATTATGAACAGAGTTTTGCAAACCTGCCACGAAGTTTTCCCATTAAATGTGGCAAGTTTAATCGACGGTCGAGCAACCGATGTGGGAGCGCCAAACTGTACAGAGCTGCTTTCCGCGGTCGCCAATCTCCTTTCCAGGTCTTTAAAGATGTCTTCTTTAAGTTGATGAAATCTTCTATCTTCTTCTTCAAATTTATTTTCTACAGCATTGAATCGGCTTTCAACGGTATCAAATTTTTCTTCAATAGCATCAACTCGATGCTCTATGTCATTAAATTTATTTTCCATCACAGTCTTTACCGAAATAAGGTCGTTTTTAATTTCTTCTTGGTTAGACGTTAAGTCCTTTTTCAGCACCGTTAAATCGCTTTTTAACTGGTCTTGATTTGCCAACATACTTGCAGTCAGATCACTTTTTAATTGTTCTTGATTAGCCGCCATATCATTCTTTAATTGTTCTTGATTAGCCGCGAAACTTTCGGTCAAGTCACTTTTCACAGCATTAATTGCTGCCAGAAGTTGTTTTAATTGGTCATCCATTGCGCGAGTAATCACCATAAAAACAAAGTCTATAAATTCAAACAGTCTTTATGAAAAAAAATGTCCAAAGTCACACTTACTCCAAGAAAGTCCAGAAGAAGCCCCACGTTGGGCGCCAAATTGTAACGGATTCGGTGAGACTTCCAACTTTCTTGAAAGGAAGACACAGTTCTTGATAAAAACACAGGAAATTTATTTACACTATGTACAGGAAATATCGTCAACAACTGCTAAATTATTCATCAGCAATTAAGCAATTATCACAAAACACCGTAAACTCAACGTTTACACACGTATTTACTTCCAAATACGAAAACAACACAGCGAAATGCCTCGCAATAAACAGAGCAAAAATGCTCTCAGTTCGAAATCTCAATGGAAACTCACCCCCCTCTTTATCCAGCAGGACGCTTTTATAAACATCGAAGAATTCTCCACAACATTCTTTCTGCTTCCAGAAATGCGTAGACCGTTATCAAATTTTATCAATGAAAAGAAAAGGGAATAGGGGGTCGTATACTTTAGCGGAATGAAAAGGGGCTGTATATTCATTACGGGAAACTATTTACAGGTTACGTTACTACAATAATTACTATTTACAGAATTTGTAACAATATTTTTAAATATAGTTGCTTCAAAAATTCTCTTATAACATTTCCATCTACCGCCATACTCCTCTTCTTCGTTTCTTTAATTCTCTATACAAGAAGAGCTTCCATTTTCATAATATTTATATTTCGTTTAGACACTACTCGGCAAAGTCAGTGACATCCCACATCGCTCTGGCTTCTTACCATTGCGCATGGAGTTGCCTATGTTTTGGTGTTAAAAAGAGTATACGGAAAGGGCGCTTGGACTGCAGGTTCACTGCCACAAGACGTCTGGAAATTGTTCGGGGAATAACAGCTACCCCTACGCCTACTTGTATCCTGGAACGAGCCACTGTGGAATCCACGAGCACTTGCCACACAATCCTTCGATCCTCTCTCCTCGTCGTCTTCCTGGTCACTCCAGACCCGTTTTTTTTTTTTTTTTTTTTTTTCACGTGGGTACCATATCGTGTCCACTGCCTACGACAGTTTCTAACGGAACACTCCGAACGACGATCCACCTGGGTAGCAACACATCTCGTCGACCAGCCTGCAATTTTTATGCCGATGATCAAATCTCTCTCAAAATCGCTTAACTGTAAGAAACGTTTTCTAACTCAGCTACCTGGCATCCTTCACTCATTAAGGCTCTCCACCAATCAGGATGTAATGGTAACATTTATAAAATTTAAATTATGCACTGGTATATATAGCACCTTCTTCCGGATTGCACCAATACTGTAGGGTAAACGGTCATGCGCATTGACACTAAACTTGGATCATTTGCATTTCAGATGTCACTCTTCTTATACGCAAAATTTCGCGATTGTACCTTTCTTCTTTCTTGGGGCACTATTTTCAATGTTCCTGAGTGTATCTAAAAAATGTTTCAGAGTATACGGCTTTATGGGAAATCCACTACTTGTGTGTGTGTGGTATTCGAAACGCCTATAACTTTCATTCAAACTCTTTAAACAGCACACATTATTCGAAAAAAAAAACATGCCTCAGTTCTTAGTTTTTTTAAATTTTTATTTTCATTAGTCACCCCTCCCCGCCTATAATGTATTACTCAACTGCGCCTCCCAATATTATCGTCTGGATCCACCACTGCATCATTATAGCCGACACAGTAAGAAAGCGGCATTTAGCCCCAAGATGGCGGACCTGTTTGCGATCTAGGGTCTATGCTTTAACGTGAGAATCTGTAAAGAACTACGTAAAATAGATTCCCATAGCATGGTTGCATGCTGTTGTATCCCTGGCTAGAAAATAAAGTGTGTTTTGTGATTTCAAAGAATTTCTGCAGCCAAGTTTTCAAACATTTTACTCTGCTTGTTCGCGTGTGATTTGAATACTGATATTAAGCAAAATTTTCATCAAAGGAATTGTCTTTTGTTATACTGTGGTGGTATTGTTAGCTGGCAATTCTTTGTTCCCCTGTTTAACCTCCTCGGTCCCCTTGTATCACATGTGATACATAAGTTTCATAATTTTTTGTGAAGCCTGAAATGCAAAAACAAATTTGGGACCGGTTGTATCACATGTGATACAAATTGAAATACCGCATATAATTTTCTCGTTTAGTCAGCAGATGGTAGTACCTTTCCATGACAGGGATTTCAAGTAGAGTCTCAGAATCAAAACAAGATGGCTGCGCGTCCTCGAAGTAAGTATTTTTTTCTTATTTATATACAAATATTAAACTCTTTTTAAGCTATGCATTTTCTTTGCATGTGTACTTTTTACTAGTTAACACCAAAAAAATAAAATTTTATTGAAATATTTAAGCATAATGACTTGTTAAATTTGTTTGTATCACATGTGATACAAGGGGTCCTAATCACTTTATGAACACACTTTTTAATCTATTTTGTTTTAATTTTTTGAAATATTTTGGAAGAATTTGCAGAGTGATATAATTATTTCTCAAGGTAAAATCTTTAGTTGAGGTGTTTGCTTTTTATTTTCATCTATTTTTCATGATATTTTTTTTTAATAAGTTTTTTTTTTCAGTGAAATATTTGACACCAGATGCAGTTTTGGAGCCGATGAATCGTGATGATTCTGATGTAAGTTCACTGTCAGACGAAGATGATTATCAAAGTGATCATGGAAGTGAGATGGAAGAAGATGATGATCCGGATGTATCATCTGACTTTTTTTGCTCAACGCTTTTCACGAAAATAAAAAATAATGTTACTGTACTACTATGATACTACTAATATGTACCTAAAACGTCAATAAAGCTTGATTTTCATGTTGGATTTATTAAATGTATGTATTGTGTGATTAAACACTAAGATTTAATTAATTATTTTAATCTTGCTTGATACTTAAAAAAATTCTGATTGTAGTGTCTTGGTCCTGATGTATCACATGTGATACATCCCCCTTAGCTGCTATAAATTAAAAATAATTTTTTTTATTGCACTTTTCTACATCATAGTGACCATAACAACTATTTAAGTACCTCTTACCAAATATCAAGCTTTTATTTTTCTCTCGGGTCTGAGGAGGTTAAAGATTAATTTTCCAGTAATCTCCGACGTAGCCCTGCTCTTTCAAGAGTCTTAATGGGGTTATCCCTGATACGTCACAGTCAACAAATTTCCTCCAAACCATTCACTATTTCCTTCAAAAAAGCAGAAAACGAGGGACTCAGAAGCTTCAAAATAACAAAAGAAACTGAACGTTAGCATATTTTCAATGGATTACTAACAACTTATTATGGGTCTCCGTGGTACCGATGCATACCATAATTCCGACTTCAATTTCATCTCCTTTTTACCATGAACTATGTAATGATCTCTATGTAATTTCTTTACTCTGCCACAGAACATCGTTTTCGCGCGAACCCCTGGGGATTCGCGCGACGTACGAAGGGAGTTTGCGAAAATAATATTGTAATGGTGGAAATTTAACATGTATGTTAGCGACGAAGTCTCGAGTTCAAGCGTTTTTTGTTCATCATTTATTCAATTGTCGTTTTCACATTCGATACTTTTTGGATACAAATGTTAGAACACTTGCTGACTTTCTATTTTGTAAATTTAAATAATTAAGTCTGTCACTACAGGGCTATATGAGGAAATGAATATTAAGAGTAAAATGATTGTAAGTTTTAAAATTATTTTGATTGTATGAAAATTGAAGACATGACATGTATGGTGATGTTTAGAAAAAATTAAGGGTTAGATTCCCGATACTGATTGTTGGAAAAAAAAACTAAGTCGTAAAATATTCAGCAAATTACCGTCCATTAGCCAGGGCTAAAGCAGAAATACATGAAATACAACGCCAGCTCAGTCATTTCCAGCCGAGGACTGCAGTTTCGCGCTTATTAGCCCTCATCAGCCTGGCATAGGAAAGTGACTGAGCTGGAGGTGGAAAACCTCTTAAGGAAGCCAAGAGTGCCAAACAAACTGGTAGCTAATATAGAATTAGCAGACCAGACGAGTGACCGAAGCAATGGTTCGGTTCAACTCGAAGATTGAAGGCAAGTATATTCAGTAAATTACCGCCCATTAGCCAGGGCTACAGCAGAAATACATGAAATACACCGCCAGCTCAGTCGTTTCCAGCCAACGACTGCAGTTTCGAGCTTATTAGCACTCGAGCTGAAGGTGGAAAACTTCTTAAGGAAGCCAAGAGTGCCAAACAAACTGGTAGCTAATATAGAATTAGCAGACCAGACGAGTGACCGAAGCAATGGTTCGATACAACTCGAATATTGAAGGCAAGGCAGGTATATTCAGTAAGTTACCGCCCTACCTTCCCTGCTGGGGGTGAATGCCCATTATACCCCTACTATGGGTCACGCATACCCCCGCACAAACATTTTCCTTTAAAAAAAAACAGACAAAAATAATTCAGCTCACGTCAGAACGTATAATTCGTCAAAGTAAAAAAAATTTCACAGATCCAATCCTTTTTTTTTCTGTACATTAGATATAGAAGAAAATACAAATTTCTCAATTTTTTCAAAATAATACTTTCCATTATATCAGGAATTTTCACAAAAAGTAAATTTCAAAACAAGCAAAAAAAAAAAAAAAAAAAAAATTTGAATTTTGACCTCTTGAATTCAAATTTTTCTTTTTCGCAATCACGAGTGTTTGTCTGCATGTATGTAGGCATGTGTGTTTATGTGTGTGGGGGGGTATGTGTTTGTATGCATGTGTGTTTGTGTGTGTGTGCAGGTATGAGTGTGTGTTCAGTTGTGTGTATGAGTGTTTGTGTGTGGTGGGGAATGTGTATGTGTGTGTAGGCATATGTGTTTGTGTCTGTGTGCAGGCATGAGTATGAGGGTAGTTGTGTGTGTGTGTGTGTGTGTGTGTGTAGGTGTCCGTATGTATGCGTGTGTGTGTATGTATGTGTTTGAGTGTGTGTATGTGTTTGTGTGAGTGTTTGTGTGTGTAGTTGTATGTGTGTGCGCGTGTGTAGTTGTGTATGTATGCGCGTGTGTTTAGCATATGAATGCAACGTGGAGACGGTTTTCGCTAGAGGAGCAGCATCGTGAGGAGCCGATCGACGGTGATGCTGCAGAGGGTGCTGGCGGGAAAATAAAATGATAGCACATCAAAACAGTCAAGTGAGAACAATAAGCAATCGTGATTGCTCAAAAAAAAAGATTTATTTATTTAATTCTTCGTCTTCTTCTTCCTTTTTGTTTTGACCAATTAAAATTGCTTATTGATATCAATTAGCCGTGTCTTTTTCTGGAGATCTATTCGTTTTACAATTGGTAGGTAGTGAGTCACGTGAAATGAGCTAAATTAAATAAGGAAACGTATGTTTTTCTGTATACTATTTATTTTCTGGAATATAGCAGACGTTTACGAACTAAGACAGAAGAAAATGCTTGGAATTTTTCATGGAACACATTTTGAAAGGTTTATTAACATTATTTCGCAACTTTTATGCTAAAAAGCATCGTCGCACATTTATATTTTTCGTACCAATTGTAATGAGCGAATTTTGAACCGGCCGCATTTTGGACTGGCGACTTTATGGGCCGGCAACATTTTGGACAGGTGACGTTTTGGGCCGGCGACATTATGGACCGGCGACATTTTGAACGGCGACATTTTGGTCCGCTGACATTATGGGCCGGCGACAATATGGACCGGCGGCAGTTTGGGCCAGCGATGTATTGGACCGGCAACATTTTGGACCAGCGACATTTTGGGACAGCGACCTTTTAGACCGGTGACATTTTGGATCGTCGACATTTTGGATCGTCGACATTTTGGCCGCGACATTTTATCCCGTGACATCTTGGGTGTATACAATTTAGCACAAGCAATAACTTTTACTTTAAGTATTCATTGTTTCGATTTCGATATTAGTAAATCTATTTTTTTACTTAAACTGGTCTTACTTGTGTAGTAATTTTTTTTTTTTTTTTTTTTTTTTTTTTTAACGATTGTGACATCTCAAAATACTTTGGGGTAAAAAAGTAAGCCAAATTCATGCCTAAATGTTTCTTCGGGGACAGTTATTGTGTACAAAATCTATTAAAATCTTAAGAAAAACGTTAATTAAACTGTTAGATTTACATCAATTTCCACTAATCTGCTTCAATACTCTCAACACCAGCATGAACAAAATTTTGTACTTTTTTTTTTTTTGCTGCCGCTAAAAGTCCCATGGCTTTTAGTTGTCTTTTTTTTTTTTTTTTTTGCCATCCCACTTAATAAATTCCAACCACTGGCACTTATAGCAGCTCCAAACAGAGCCGAAACCTCGGTATCCCGGCTTTTCGTCTATTCCGTAATACCTACCCACCCCTCATCTATATACAAGGACGACTAGGGGCCACGTCAGCCGAGTTGGACACTAGCGTTCCGCTTTCAGAGGGCCCTTTTCGGAATCAGAGCAGTATGTATTCGTTTCATATGTTTTTAGGAGGATGGGGGCCCGGTGGACAATTGCTCCGCTTTAAATCCCTGCAACCCTGTCTATATATCTCACTTCAAACACCAGAAACCCAAGCCTACAACATCGTTTGTTCAGGGACGGATAAAAGGTTGGTGCGATGGGTACGATCGCTCCTCCCTTGAGGGTCTCTTTACCGGTAATTTTTCGAATATGAAGTTCAAAAAACGCAAGTTTAAACGGTTTCATTGCAATTGGGAGAAGGGATGTTTGCGTTTTGGACCCTATCGTAAAACTGTTTCGGAATTAAAGTTCCAAACCTTTGTGATAAATTTTTTTAAATCAGTATATATAGTAAAAAGTAAGTAATAAAAACCAATCGCCCCTCCATTGAAAAATTTCTGGATCTCTCCTTGCTTTTTTAGTCACAACAAATTTTACTGCTTAAAAGTACTCTCTCCTTGCAAAAAGCATGCCTCTTTAGCATGTCAACTTCCGCACACTGCTCAAAGCAATATTTATTCTTTAAAACACTTTAAATGGAGCGTCAATCATGCGATTTTTACATAACCATGAATTAATCGGCTATTTAACATTGCAAATATCACATAAAATATCACGCGCAAGATCATGTTCACAACTGGTCGGCGCTTTGACGAGTCGTTAACGCCGAACTAAAGTATGGCTATTATCATTATGGTAATGGCAATCATAACGGCTGTTGTTTCTTTGGAATACATTATGTTTTTACAATACAAAGAGCTCGAATCGAAAGAATGTGGGAATATGTATTGCCGAAGGAAGCCTACCTTTTTTTTTCCTTGCGTACGATATTGCAGGGAATATAATTGCTGATATCGTATATAATTATAGGTAAATGCCTCATGCAAAGAGGATTTTGAACAGGGTTTATTTGGACAGTACATTTTATAGATAAGGTTTTGCTTAAATTAATGCAGCTGAAAAAATCACATCGGTCCACGCAATTTTCATTAGGCATTAAAAATAATGCATTCCAAGCAGAAATAAATTCTTTATGAATTAATGAACAGACTGTAATAGAGTAAAAATGGGGATCGTTTCTAATTTAACCCTGAAATAGAGAGTCGTTTTTTGTGATGAGGTAGGATGTATGTAATCTCTTTGCTAATTAAAGTAGGAAAATGTTCAATGGCATTTCTATCTTTTATATTCATGTACATACAACTGAAATAGTTCCATAAGTGGAATAGAATACAAACAAATGTAAGCTTTTGAATGCAAAGCGTTTGAATGCAAAATTCTAATTTTTGTACGATGTAAGAAAATCACGAATTAAGGGATAATACACCTATCTACATTAGTATACGGTTCGCGTAATTGTTTCCTGTTAGCTTTTTGTATTATGCATGATCCTTTTCTTAACCTGAGTTTTGAGTGCAAACTGCAAATAACCTGTAAGAAATCAGAGAAACTTGAACGATGAACCTGCAAGGTAATAAGAACTGAAGAGTATACAGGAGAAAATCCACGTAAGTCAGTTTTTTAGAGATGATGCCATCTAGTGGTTGTTGAAATGTATTCTTTTCGATTAGTCTATCATCTTTTGTACAAAACCCAGTAAGTCAACTGAAATATTTGTTTGAAAATTGGCGGTACTGGGAGAAATCCTGTCAGTCAAACAATTAAATGTAAGTTTTCTCTATTTTATTTATTTATTTCATTTTGACTGGTGGTCTCCTGTTCTCTCTATATATGAAGGCAGGTCAAATATAAACCAGAAATATTATTATTATTATTTTTGAATCCATTGCATCAACCAAAGATATATATATATATAGATATATAGATATATATACTAGCAATACCCGCACAGCGATGCCCGGGCTAAGAAGTTAAAGGAAGTCCGTTGAACAAAAAAATAAATCCACGTCCCTTCCCCCTTCTGATGTGAAATGATCATTTTTCTTCAATTAAAATGCGTACACACCTTTTCAAAAACCTATTAAAAAGTGTTTGAAATTTAAAACTATTCGGCAAAACATATAACAGCTTTAAAATTGAAAATAATCCTTCAACTACATAGTTCATCGCTTAACGCGCCAAGCCACCACGCTACCGTAACCCTGCCATTTAGCGAGTAAAGCGGTTTTTTACAAATACTTCGGTCAATCTGATTTTTAAAAATAGCCTTATAGCCTTCCTCAATAAATGGACTATTCAACACTACAATAATTTTTCAATTTGAACCAGTAGTTCCTCAGATTAGCGCGTTCAAACAAACAAATTCTTAAGCGTCATATTATTAGTTAATTAATAAGAAAAATAAGACAATGAAACGTGTATATATATATATATATATATATATATATATATTACAAATCATTTTTAGCATCGTTTACCCCCTCGAGATTTGCCTTATGACTGACTCGAACCTACGCCCAATGGATTACGAAGCACGCATTTTCAGGTCGAACCACCGTGGCTACGCATATTCTGCATTCCAAGCATTTTATACCATAATATAAATTTTCCCGTTTTAATAAAAAATTTTATTGCTGCTCCACTCCTATTAGTCATAGCATGATGCTATATAGCCTTTAGCCTTCCTCAATGAATAGACTATTCAACACAAAAAGAAGTTTTCAATTAGAACCAGTACTTCCTGAGATTGGCGCGTTCAAATAAACAAAGTTCACTGTTTTATATTATTAGTATAGATTCATTAGCGATCCTTTTTCTACATAATCTGCGCTTACCCGATTTCCAAGTGTTTGGCGCCGTCACGCTAAAAAGAAGACGGACGTGTGTGGAGCCAATTGCCTCTACATGTCGCATGATCAAACCGTTATCCTCCTAGGTCTTTTTTGAGCTGTCCAAACAAATGGTAGTCCCAGGACGATAAATCTAGACTCTACATAGGGAGTTTACATAGGTGTTCGATAACATTTTTCCAGCGTTAAATCGACAGTACGCGGTCTTGCCTTTTTATGGAGAAGAATGACGTTACGTATCGCTTGCCTGCGTTGCTTGTAGCAATATACAGTTTGTACTTCAACCAAAATGTGACAGTAACAGCCTGCCTTAGTTGTCCTTCCTCAATGATGTCATTAATGGTAAAAATGATGTCTATAATTTTACTTGTTAACGAGCTCTTTTCATCAGTGTGCGAAGTATTTCTTCCAAAAACTGCGTGAAGCTGTCCCAAAGTTTCAGAGAGTTTGGTGTCCTCTTTTGCGAGAAATTTAATAATGATATTGAAGTAGGCCAGATGTCAAAGCAACACTTCAGATTTATAACTGACAGCAGCATTAGAGTCTAATTCCAGATTACATTTGATTCACCCGCGTAAAAAAATTTAAAAAAAAAAAGTCTCTGGCAAAGAAATACGTTTTTTTTTTTAAATACAGAAATTAACGTCTAACTAAAACGATTTTCCTTATTATGCTTAGCAAGACAGCCCTATCTGCCATTACCTATTTATTATAAGAAATTATGAACACCGCTAGGTGGCGCAAAAAGCACGTTCACGTCAGGGCGCATGCGCCAAAACCGGCATTAAATCATTATTGAATGATCAGATGGAATAATATAACGACATCATCCGGGGGCCAAATAACGGGAAGACATTTTGCAGAATTTCTTTCTTGACCGCTATTCGGAAGAAAATTATGAAGGGCAAATTTGGGTAGCCTGTTTTGATCACCTTTAATTGGTGTGTAGAATAATGTAGTTGTTTGTGCAAACAGTTTACATTTATTGTACTCCTATAACCACTTATGAACACTACGAACAGAGAAGCAGGAAGTACACTTCACTATTCTAATGATTCGTCTTTTCTTGGATTGCGTTCTTCAACAATATGATTAGTAAAACTGGGTAGTTCTTCAAATGATTAGTTAAGGATTTGTTTTCGGCTTTGCCTTGTCATCTGTACTTCGGCAATCCGCATGTCTTTCTCTCTGCAACCATTTCATTAACTTGTTTACCGTATCGTAATGGAGTTTGCAATAACTCATATGAGTTGAAATAATCCAGAGGGGGAAATCGCATTATTGAAACGTATTACAGTTGTGCTGAAAAGGAATGAATTGGGATTTTATCTAGTGAGGTTTCATGCAACAAAAAGCATAATCATCTTTTATTAACAGAAACTCAATTAAAATTTGTAAACAATTGTATTTTAAACTGCTACTGCTAAAAATAGACAGTCGTAAAAACGACGGCAATACATTCTCTATCTATTGCATGACCTAAAACAGCGGTTCCCAACCTTTTCTCCCTTACGAACCCCTTCCATACTCCGAAAGGAGTTGGCGAACCCCTTGAGTGCTAGGTAATAAGTAGCAAGAAAAAAAAGGAAAAAAAAAAACGAACACCCACACAGACAATAAAATGTAAGATTTTTTTTTTTTTTAGTTTGATGCTGCTCTATGGTTTATAAAACATTAATTTCAAAATATATAAGCACAAATATTGCTACGAACTGAAATGATCGCTAGAAAATGAATGCAAAACAAATTTACCAAAAAATAAACACAGTGATTATTCTGTGTTGAGTTTCAATCAACTTTGAAAAAATTTTGAAAATGGGATATTTGTGGAACAAAGGCGCTCTAAAAAAGCTTGGCTGAAATATTTGACGGTTTCAATCTTACATTTCAGCATTTAATCTGTTTCAGCAGTTAATCGCTGTTTATGCGAAGAAAATCCTTCTTTACATAAAAACAGAAACGTATTCCAAATGGTAATAAAATTTAAAGTGTCTTTTTCTGACACAGAGGTACATGTATCTCTATAACTAAATCCGAAGTCAATTAAAGAATGATTTTTAAAATATCTCTAAGGGAACTGTCTCAGATCAACTAAATGAACTTTTTTCTTCCAGGAAAATGAGAAAGATCTCTAGGTTTATGTCTTCTTGAAAAGGACTATGAGCATACCTGTTTTACTATAAGATTTACTGCGTACATTAATCGTGTCATTGCTGAAGAATATTCTTGTGATTATTCTATAAGTGTGGAGTAAAATTCGTATATTGAAAAATAATAGAAGCGTCCATTTTTCGATACACGCATTTACTCTCATTTTTACACAAAAGGTAATGTATAACAAAACAAATATTTTTAAGCTCACTTACTACAAGAAAAATCTTCTACACAAATTTCATAAATTTCTTATTATATTTATGAAGCGCTATATATTCGATATATAGTACAAATTTAGTGCATTTAAATGCGTTGATTCTTTAAATGCGTAAACATCACACAGTCAAACCTTCACCCACAAAATTTTTCTAAATTTTCTTATTTCGTGTTATATTTTTGGGTTGCTAGCCATTCTTTCTCTTTTTTCGACACTAAAGCTCGAAGTATTGGGGTCTAGATCTACAATATAGTGTCAAAATTATAGCAACAAACAACAGCGCGATCTTACTTCTATGCACAATACAAGACAAGTGCGATAGCTCTTCGTTGGACTCAAATGATAAACTAATCATAAAATTATTTGAGGCGCTCGCATATGATCCATCTAATGTTTTCATCAAGTTTAATTAGTCTTTCGGATCAAAAGCTTCTGAGGAAACGAAAGCTTTAAAATTCTTTTATCTGAGAACATAGTATGTATAAGTAGAGCTCTTTCGACATGGCTTTAGGGCTGTCATTATGAAAGTGCTAAAGCCGGCGCTTTGCAATGACAGATTTTATTCCTCAAATGTAAAATATGTCAGCAAGTATGCAAATATTTTCAGGCTATGAGTATCGAATGTGCGAGAGATAAATGAATAAAAAAGGAACAAACTTTGCTTGAAACCTCTTGAATATGAGACTTCATCAGGAACAGGCATGTTTTAAAGCTCCGCCATTACAATATTTTTTTCGCGAACCCCCTGAAAACTTCTCACGAACCCCCAGGGGTTCGCGAACCACCGGTCGGGAACCGCTGACCTAAAACGACATTTTGGTTTTTAAGTTTAACTTTTTGAAAGTTCGGGTTTAATTTTGAGGAAATGTTCCAGCTTTCCAGAGGACAAATGTTATGATAACGTTTTCGAAATACATTTCTGAAACTACATTTGTTGACAGCTAACTGCGGTTATTCGAAGTTTATAAAGAAAACTTTTTTCCATCAAGCTCGTATTATTGCCTTGTAAATTCAACATATAATTGCACACATTCGAAAACTAAAATATACAGCTATACAAATATTTACCAAGACTATTATCCATCATTTTTTATCTGCAACTGACTGCAAGAGTGCCCAGGAAGGAGTACGAATCATGGCACAGACTGTGTCGTTGAAATCTTTAGATGGTTAGTTTTAGAACAGTTAATTTGAAACAGCATTTGAAATGCGACAGATCAAGAAAGCACCACTGCCCGTGGGATTGGAACACTCCTGACCAACCGTAATAATTTCTAGCAAAAAAGGGAAAAAAAAAATTCTAAAAAGAATGGAACCATCCAGTTTTCTTGCTAACCTAAGTCAACAATTACCTAAGATTTAGCCTCCTAGCTGAACAGTTAACATATGTTTTAGAATTGCTTTATAAACGTTTTGGAAAATTATTTTCATATTACGTACATACTAATTTCAACTTCAACCTTACTTTTGTTTCTTAGAAGGTAGAATAGGACCTATGTAGCAAATCAAAGAAATCAAATTCCAAGAAGAAAAGAGGAAGTACTCGATTTCTCTTGATCCTTCCCCAAGTTCGTGCACCGCTGGGAGATTGACTGCCCAACCGTGAACGAGGGAGAGACGGGAGTTTAAACTTTGTTTAATAATCATTAGCACAGAATTCAGACTCGATTTGGAATTTCTTTTGTTTCTCTTTTGTCAGGTTCAAACCGAATTTCTCGCTTTCTTGTAATTACAAAGTCTCGCGCTATTTGCTTTGTATAAAAGAAAGAATTAATTTTGTATCAATTAAAAGGGTTCAAACTTTCTTCTTTTTTTCTTCGAAAACTATTTAGTTCTGTTTTTAAATTTGATTTCTCTCTTTCGATTTTAATCATGGAGTGTCTCAGCGGTCTCTTCGCATGGCTGATTGCTGAGAATTCTAGTGGGGCCACTGAGTAGTGAGAACTGGTAACTCACATTTTTAATTAAATTTTACTATCAGATTTGCCGTCAGAATTAGTTCGAGTCTGGCGTCAATATAACGTATCCCATTCTTAATTTAGGACTTAAAAGCATCTATAATTATACCTGTAGTGTGAATAAATCGCATTTATGATTCCTTTAGAAACATTTGATTTTTGGCTGTTTTGAAGAAAACGTTAAACTTTGTATTATCACGAAAGAGCTTGTGCAATAAAAATATAGTTGATGAATAATTACAATACATGTTTTAAGTTACACACCAATTAAGTTAAAATTATATCGCTTAGTGTTTGATTCATTATTTCATGTTCAACGCAAACTGGGTGAAAATGCAGTCCATTGAACAAGCTGGCCTAATTAATCTTTGGAGAATGATTTGTAGGCTTAAGTCATCTTTCATGAACGTTCAATTCGACATCTAACACACAGGACACTACAAAAACTGCATCATGTGATAATATGCTTCTAATTACTGTAAAAGTGAATAAATAAATAATTACTGCAATTTTCACGAAAACAAAGATGCCGGGGATTTCGCGAGCTGAACATTTTCCGAAATTTACAGGTACTGTCCAACCACGGATTGTATGGAAAGGCAAACATCCGTTTACACGCGGAAATGGAAGCATCTATTAGTTTTCAGGGCTGTTAGATTTTGCAGATGTATGTTAGCCTCTAAATTAAACAGAGTCTCATTCAAATGAGCGGAATACGCGCAAAAATTTTTTATTTTCCCCCTCATTCAGATGGAGTCGCCTTAACTGGATGTTTGCCAATTCCATACAATCCGTGGTCGAACAGTACTGAACCAAAAGTCAAAAAATAATAATATTTCGCGAAGCATAATTCGCTGCGATTGCAACGACCTCGCGAAAATTTAAACCTCGTGAAAATAAGTGCTTTAAAAATCATGCCACATCAGTAGCACAGCGAGGATGGTCTGCTCACTTCCCAGTGGACTTGGTTTAACATACATTGTCAATCCTAATACGGTAGACCCCCCACCCGAAGGCAAATTCACGCGGCACTAGTGTTGGATACTTTATACTGCCGTGGGTAGGTAAACCGCACTATACCTGCAGAAATGAGTTTTCGAGATGTTTGAGGAAACGCATTTCAGATCCAAACCTAACAATGGGGCTGTTTCCTTCAGTCAAAAATACTACTTTTAGTCACTGAAATTAATATAATAAGCAAAAAAAAAAAACATAGACCCAGAAAATATTTTTATTTTCCCAACAGTTGTTTCCTAATTTATGTTTTTAAATGTCCGATTTTTTAAACAAGGCGTGGTCTTGATGACGTCACAAATGATGCATTTTGGCGCATCTTTCTACCACGGTTCCACGTTATGATAATCAACAAGCGAATTAAAATTGCGCTCTACGCTTGCTATCAACCATATCGTTGCCAATACACGTGAGTAAAGATGCGAATTAAATATTTTGGTCTGTGAATGGCAACACTGAATGGCATTTCATCATTTGTGATGTCATCGGGCAGAAACATAAACAATGAAAGCGCTCCAGTTAAAGAATTTTTTTTTTAAATATTAAACTTAAACAAACGTTTTTAAGCATGCTCTTTCAGAAAAAAATACTTTTAAAATTTCGGAAACGACCCCATTGGGAAACGTTTGAATTAGACGTTTTTTCACGCTTTTTTTCAGTGAGATCAAATAAGCAAGCTTGTACTATAAAGCTGAAGTACAATGTTTGACAAAAATACCAAAAAAAAAAAAAAAAAAAAGAAAAGAAAAGAAAAGAAAAAAAAAGAAAAAAAGAAAGAAAGAAAGAAAAAATAACTGCATCATGTAACACTGTATTTGTAATTAACTGCGTCACGTAATATTATACTGCAATTTTTCTATGGATTATTTGAAAATTAAAAAAAATACCTGCGTACCCTGAATTCAATCGCCAAGTTTTAACTAAACTTTGCTTATAGTTCACTTCTCAAGTTTTTTCATGTAGCCCAATAGTTGTATAATTTGAACAACGGCAACCGTGCCGACTTGCGCCTGAAAGTGTGAACCAGCACTGTGTACTAGGCCGAATTGAAGAAAAACTTTTTTTGGAAGTTGGAAATTTCATGTTGATAAAACGTTGCTCCTATTGCCCCACATGAACCACAAAAATGTTTATCCAAATCAAAATATATTTAGTAGGGCTCGACCGATGGCAATTTTTGACCGATGGGCCGATGCCGATTGTTGGCCGATTGTTCAAAGAGGGCCGATGGCCGATGGCCGATTGTTTTCCTCCAAATGGCCGATTGCCGATGGCCGATGCCGTTGGCCGATGGCAAAAAAAAAAAGTCAAACAGAAATGTATTGATAAGATTGTCAGGGATTTAAAGAATCATTGATTCATTTCACTTTACTTCCTTTCTTCGAATAAGGAATTGTAATCACAAAAAAAAAAAAATAGATTTCGACCTAAATTTCTAGTTTACGATCATCCAATTTATACTTCACAAGTTTTTTCGGCACATCTGTACATGCATATGCACCTAAGAACATATAGATGACCGAAATATCCATTTTGAATGCCTCCTCAGTTAATTATCGCAAATTCTCTTGTGATGTCTTCATGCTCGTAAATTTGCGTCACTCAAAAACGTTATGAAATAGTACGTTGAAAACTCATACGTACGTAGTACAGACCCCGAAGAGGTTTTTTTTTGGGGGGGGGGGAGTAGGAAATGGAGGAATCAAAAATTAAAAAAGTAGGAAAAGTAGGAAAAAAAATCACTTAAAAAAGTAGTAAGAAATAGGAAGAGATAGGACTGCACACACATCAAGAGGAAACAAATTTAGCGTAAATTTTATTTCTAATGTAAAATAAACTAACAGTATTTTTGATTTAAAACCACCCCAAAAATAAAATAACAGTTCTTTTGAAGTATTCAAGGGATTTAATGAAATACCGAGTTGCAGAAACAAAACGAAAGAAAGAAGCTGACAATCATCAGTATTTAAAATAAACTAGTGGGAACAAAGATATTAATTACAAAAATATGAAAATAAAATTCAAACAAAGAAACAACCTTAAACAATACAGTAATAAAATTTTTAAGTGTGAAAGAGTAAAATGCAATGTAACGATCGCAAAAAAATAATAATAATAAAATAAAACTCATATTTTGGTGCAATAAAACCATTTTTGTTAAAGATTTGTTTTGTCAAAAACGAAAACATTCCTTCGAGAGCATCCATTTATCATTTGAAAATACCAACACTTTCAGCTCCTGTTGTCATAAACTATGATACAAAAAGCAAAGCAAACATTAAATTAGTTTTAGTTAAAAATAATCAGCAGCTACTACCAACGCCTCGGAAGAGTTTCTGAATCTGCTTCATCACTTCCGAAGAAAAAATTCAAAAGTCCCTTTGATTTCCGAATTATGTCACCATTCAAAAGTCTTTAATCAATTTCTTACATTAATGCTCTAAATTTTTCCTAAACAATAGATAAAGCTTGAAAAAAAAATTCTCCAATTTTATGAATGGTGCTAGTTTTAAACAACTAAGAAGTACGTGTAATACACCGCCAGCTCAGTCATTTCCAGCCGAGGACTGCAGTTTCGTGCTTATTAGCACTCATGAGTGCTATTAATTACGTTGCAATTGAGCGAGAGACCCCATAACCATAGGGGCACCGTGGGAGTTACAAAAATGCTTATGATAAATGTTTTACAACTTCTGTGATAGAGAAATAAGGCCCCCGAAAATGTATTTCGACGGGACCCTAACTTGTAGCTCCGCCGGCCGCAGCGAGACAGAAAAGACTGCATTACTGTGATTCATATTACAAATATCAAAAAATTAAAAATTACCGTCGGTTCAACGGGAATCTAACAGAATGAAACAAAACCGGTTTTGCCATCTCTTATTTGTTTCCATGGTTTCCAATTCGGCAATATATCACCAAATGATCGTCAGTCTGAGACGCTATATTAGTTTTGCATTGAAATAAGTAATTAATAGCCACAAAAAATGAGTAAACAGGCTTTTCAGAACACGCGATTGAAAACAAAAAGGGAAGTGCACAACTGGAACGTACGCACACCCCACATGCGAAAAGTTATCCTTCTACAGCTTACCATTTTTGAGTTATGACTTATGGAGAGATACATACGTACATCCAGCTGCAAGAAACAACGCAATAATTAACTTGTTTGGTACCTGAATGCAGTATTAAAAACTCTTTCAGGGGTGACTAAAATGGAAATTCATACTGAAGTTTAATTAAACAATTTTATATGAAAACCATAACTCCCTTTACTTCGTACAAAAAAGTAAAACAGCAAAAGTCTTTTTTTTTTTTTTTTCAAAAACATCGGCCAATTCCATCGGCTTTTCGATGTTTTTTAAGTCCGATGGGCCGATGTTTCCTGCAAGTTAGCATCGGCCGCCGATGCCGATGCCGATGGCTAAATTGTTGAACCATCGGCACCGATGCATCGGCCAAGCCGATGCATCGGTCGAGTCCTAATATTTAGGTGTGCAGCCGGAGGCCAAAAATTTATAATTTTTTTCCTAAAAATTGATTTTTTTCTATATATTTTGATGTATAGTTTGATTTAAACTGCATACTGCAACAAGAATTTTTGCATAAAATATTTTAAATAAAAGTTTAAGAGAAGGAATCCCAATTACCCCGTAAATTTTGATAGTTCAGTTACAAAAACTGTTAAAGCTGGTGATTATAAATTTGTGAAACTTACATCAAAGAAAACTTTAAAGTATTACGTAAGCCTGATGTTGGAAGTCGATGATACAAATTTAAAAAATACTGCTGAATTTGCACTAACGAATAGAAATAGTGAAATTTTTTATTGGCCTAATGCAGATGATGTTGGAATTATTACTGAGGATGAAGTTTAGTATGATGATAGTTCTTCCTTGCCAACTTTAAACTGAAGCAGCCATTTATTGTTTCGAATTTCTTTTTCAACTTATAGTTATGACTAATTTACCAAAATTAATCTTAACCAACTGTAATTACATTTATTCAGTACACCTTTATATGTAAACGTAAAATATATACCTATAAGCTGTCAATAAATTTCACCATGTGTAATTGCTTTGATTTTTTGTTTTAAAATTATCCCTATGAATGC